>NW_020653726.1:17554573-17589515 GCF_003589595.1 Hyposmocoma kahamanoa | reverse complement strand
ATTATTTAGCTATATACTGGATGATCCCCAATTTTTCTATATCAATGATGTAAATATTGTGACAGCCACAAACGCAAAACTTGGGGGGTATAGTTAATCGTTTAATTTCTACAATTAAACAGTAACCAATATCTACTGTCAAACCAGAAACTTGTTAATTAAACTATATTATTTATTGTTATACCAAGACATATTTTTGTAAAGTTTTTTTTTGATGATCATCGTTTGCTAATTGAATTTTGTCTATGAATTCACATGGCTAGACAGACATCGAGTATATAACCAGAAATAACGACGAAAGAGACGAAATAAGGGCCATCCATTCCTGGCAACTCATCAGGAAAATGGAACTTATATCACTTTTAAATATCAACTCTCGTTTGCACTGAAATCACAAATTAGAAAGCTGAAATAGTACAGCGCCAAAAACTGACCTGTGTGTACGTCTCCATATATTCCAAAAATATTCTGTGTTTATAGTAATAAAGATTATGGTGGGCTATTTCATCCGCTGGTGTGAGAAAAACAGCAAAACATGTAATTACAAAACAAACGGAATCACCTTTCATCGGTAATTAAATATTAAATATGTAATTTTGCAATTTTCATCCATTATAGTAAAGTTCAAGTTAAACTGGTCTTTTTGAAGTGAAACAATTGACGACACCCGTCAATTGTTTCGAATTTGGGCTGGCCAATTGGAGCGCAGTTGATACCGTAATGATTCGGCAGAATAGTTTTCAAACAAAAGACATTTCGTCTCTATTTCTGGTTATATACTCGATTCTTGCAGAATTACAGAGACCGTATATAAACGAAACATTCAATGTTGCTGTAGTTGCGGTATAGGTACCTACAGCAAAATAAGCCTTGAGATAAACATCTGAATTTCCTCGAAAAGGTTTAGTGTAGTACGTGTGCGTTCGTCGCAACTATACCTACCACCAGTTTGACTATCAGTGTAGTCGGTATTTTCGTACCTACCACCAATTTCTCTGTCAGTGTAGGCGGTAATTGTGTTGAACTTTTTTCATCTAAAGTATTTGTGAAAAGTTCACGTTTTTTACAAGTGATATATGCTATTTACTAACAATATAATACCAAATTATTTTTTTTCTGAGTGTTCGATCTTTGTATTAATAATTATAACTAGTGTAGTTATAATTCCATAAAAATTTAAAATACAGCGAATAGTGACATCGACTCGCCAGGACTGGTAACTGTAAAGGTACTAACTGAGTGACAAATCTTTCATAGATTTGTCATAGATGGCGCTACGACTAAAAAGTCGTCGAAAAAACCAAATACAAAGACACGACGCAAGCACCTAGAAAAATTCGTGGGGTCCACTGGTTCGTTCCGTTGCTTAGCTGGTATAGCTTCTGGCACGGTAGGCTAGAAGACGTCGGTTCGAATCCGGGCGGATCGAAGGATTTTTTTCTGAGTGTTCGATCTTTTTATTAATAATTATAACAAACTAGTGGAGTAATTTCACAAAAAATAATTGAATATAAATTCAATAAAACTTAAAATATAATATCTACTTACGAGATGTACAAAAATTTGTCATAAAAGGTAAATAGATAGATAGATAAACACTTTATAGCTCACACACAAGAACATTACATAAACAACTTAAAACTAACCCCCCGTTCACACGGCATTGCACCGCACGTTTTTGCAGTATTCGATGTGCATTTGTATGTGTGTGCGTTTTTTTGCAGAGCAAGCATCGTGTGAACGGTTCTATGTCTAAAGTATACGCCACTGTTTATTCGGTTCGGATCTATACTGCAAAAAAATGTGCAGTACAATGCCGTGTGAACGGGGGTAATGCGGGC
Organism: Hyposmocoma kahamanoa; assembly: GCF_003589595.1. Lineage (NCBI taxonomy): Eukaryota > Metazoa > Arthropoda > Insecta > Lepidoptera > Cosmopterigidae > Hyposmocoma > Hyposmocoma kahamanoa. Next base: position 17,587,674 of record NW_020653726.1, on the reverse strand, counting down.
AAAGGCGGTCTTATCGCTAAGAGCGATCTCTTCCAGACAACCTTTGAGGTAGAGGAAAGCTAATCGGAGCGGGAGACGTAGTTTGCCTATTTTACAGATAATAATAAAAATTAATTGCGTAAATAAAAAAAAATCAAATAATTAATAAATAGCGATATATTATACCTACATAAATATAAGTATATATAAATATACCTAAATAAACTTATACTTATTAATAAGTATATAGGTACACGTTGCAGACTATGACCGTGTTGGAAGATATTTACGCAACCCGGTTTCGAAAATACGGAGCGACTTAGAATATCGGATTTCATATGGGAAATGGTTCCACAATTGTGCAGCCATAATCGTAAAGGAATCTTTGTAATAATCAGAGCGAGCGAAATGAGGCTTCAGTGGGTTATCCACTTTTGACCTTAGTTCACGGTTGTGATCATCCCCGAGGAAGTGAATACGATCCTTATGGCGGGGTAAAAGCCTGGAGTTATACTAAGCGTTCATGATAACTAGTGCAAAAAGCCTTAAACAGTGGCTACATTTATTAATAATTTTGTCTCATATCTATTATTGACATATTTCCGTAATTCTATAAAAAGTAAAGACTAGGGTCATCCTATCTGCTAATCAAACGTGGTAAGTTAGATAAGATAGCTCTGCTATCAACAATATCAGTGTATTTTGCAGGGTCAGTACGTGTACAGGTTTCGGTATTGAGTGGCGAATGTTGATTCCAGTAGATTTGAAGTGACAATGAAAAATGAAGACATTTTTGCGGCGAATAAGCGATTGTTTAAGTGCATTGAAGACACTATTATGTTGTTGTTGTGTAAGTGTTGGATTTATAAAAGTAACGGCTATTTATTATTCTTGCATTATTCTTTATCATATTATACAAATTACTTACGTTACACATATATTACTAATCACGGCACACCTCTAGCACGATAAATCTACAGAATAGAGATGCGTGATTGCGAACGTTTTCGAGTAATTTTCAGGTAAGCTTTTTGTACTCAATTTTGGTGACAATTTCTTTTTATTTAAATATTTATAGAATATCACGATGAAGTATCATTTAATATTCGAGTGTGGTAACCTGAAATATTCTTTAATATTTGACGATGATACATTCGAGTAATTAAATAATAAAAATTGTCACCAAAATTAAGTACAAAAAACTTACCTGAAAATTACTGTTTCACTATTCGACTCGTTAGTAATTACTAATCCTGTCATTCGGATGACCAATTAGTAACCTTCTCGTTTTCGTATCTGACAACGCACAACGATAGGTACTCGTGACCACCTTGCCCTTGCTGACATATGGTAAATACCCGAAATGTGACGTGAACAGGGATTCCCGGGGCACGTGAACAGGGGCGCCCGTCACCCTGAGACATAAGTTGACAAGTTCCATGAGCCTGTACGTAGCCAATCGCAGCAGTCGCTACAAATCTCTTTTGCATATATTTTATAATCTCTTTGAGTTTCAGTTTATACTTAAATTCTAAATTTAAACTTGATTGTTTTTGGCGCCTTTTCGTGATTTGTTTTGGGCTGTTTTGCTTTGTTAGCGACATACGTGTTTTTTAAAGAAAATTATTTAACTGTAAGTATATTTGCTACAGTCCGCTACATTGTAATTTCACCATCACCCTCCAAAACCGGAACACAGTAATGCTGACATTACTGCTTGGCGATAGAAATAGGTAAGGTGGCAGTACTACCCTGAACGAACTATTTCACAGGGAGCTATACTGATAGGGATATTTTGATATGGAGATGGAGATGATGAATGATCAGGTGGAGTTCCGATATGATAATCATTTGACTCGTGCACCCGACCGAATGACAAGGACATTCGGTATCGGTAATCATTCGGCACGAGTCGAATGATTGTGCTAGGATTCGACTTAGGCGAATGATTTGTCCATTCGAATGTATATTATAGTATTAGCAACACTCAAAGGCGCGCATCACTATTACAGAACAATACGCTCGCAATTCAGGATAGTTAGTGTTTGAAAAGTTTTGTGAATTGTCTCAAATATACACATTTTTTATATCTACAATAATCTGAGTATGAGTTTAGTCGTAATACATGATGATGAAAATTAGGTAACTAAGTAATCACGTGACAACATTTAACATCAGATGAGAAACGAACAAACAGTTTATCGGCACGAGGAGTATAAGTTAACAGATATCGCGTGAACAGCGCGCCCTCTTCGCGAAGTTCAGGTTTCGTTCACTACTTTCAAAGAAATCTATAAATTGTACAGAGACGTAACTTACAAGTCAGTTTTTCAACACATGCTCAATTTCGAGACATTGAGAGTCGTATTCTAGAACTCTACTCAATGCTTAAGTCAGGACTTGAGTATGATTCAAAGCACTAGAAATTATACTCAAGTCCCTGCCATTAGGGTCGTATTTCCAGTGCTTGTGTTGCCAGTGCAATCCTGACTTGAGCATGAATAGAGTTCTAGAATACGACCCTAAGGGTCGTATTCCAGAATTCTACTCAATACTCAAGTCAAGACTTGAGTATTGCAGTGAGCACTGAAAATCATACTCAAGGCCTTGCCATTAGGGTCGTATTTCCAGTGCTTGAAATCATACTCAAGCCTGCTCAAATCCTGACTTGAGCATTGAGTAGAGTTTTAGAATACGACCCTAAGAGTCGATACTATCTCAGCTTGAATTCAAATTTTTCCCGCACTAATCCGTTAATTTTTTTTAGGCAGGGACGCTGGCTTTATTTCAGAATGTATTTTTTCACAAACGAAATTAAAGCTATTTAAAAATGTATATCGTATAGTATACATGTTCTATTTAGTTCAGTCGATATAAAAAAAAATATTGGTCTAAGTAAACTACCTATTGAATACAGCGGTTTTGTAGTAAAATTTCGAGGTAACTTTGTGTTTTTTTTCTATCGTGAAAATTTTCAGAAATCGTGTTTTCACATCATATAATATCCTCAGCGTGTATCCTCAATTTTACTATGTATTTTTCCAAAGTGATTTATTCAACACTCTCACGGTTATGCGGAATTAACCAAAGCCATTTGAGGTTGCTTAACTTTTTAAATGGACGTCAGCCTTAAATCAATGAATGGATAAGATTAGGTACTAAATAGACATCGCAATTAAAGTTTATACTATGCCGAAGTCATAAAGATTGTTAGATGTAGCAACAAGAAATGACAATACGATATGAATAGACAGTTTTTGCAAGGCTATTCAGGGCTCGTAACGTGTAGTTTACGATCTTATGTAAAAATACCGTCTTGTAATGTGCCACGAGTTGTACGATTTTTTGCTTCTGAATCGATGCACAGATCGGATCTTGTGCTCTTGAATCGAAAAATTGTTTCAAAATTAACTTTGATAAAAAAAATCTTAAAATATTTATCATCATTGTGCAATTGTGCAAACTGTCTTCCTTGTATACTGTCATCGTTATGTTTTGCTCTATCATCAACTTTATACTAATAATTACAATGTAGAGTGAATAGCTAGAGTGAATAGGCATTTTTTAGACAAACGCGTTCCATCGTCGCTTAACATCAGGTGAGATAGTGGCCAAGCGTGTTTTTATTATTATGTTTCTATTACAACTTCTAGCATCGATACAAACGCGGATTTGTGAAACGAGACATTGCATAGCGATTTATAGTAGGGATGCACTATTTTTTTGATTATAATCGTTTTTTTGGATCGTAACGGACCATATGCCTCTGAATCGATTGAGCTCTTGAATCGATCTCATAAAAATTGTTTCAAAATTTATTTCGATAAAAAGTAATCTCGACAGCCCATTTCGGCCTCTGTCGGTTACGACTTTCATTTATAATAATATTAGCCAGTGAGAAAAGATGTACAGGCGGCACAAAAGTAGCCATAATTGTCAAATATGGACTTTTCTTACAGACTAACATAGAATAAGATTATCCTTATGATTTAGTAGGGCTTTAGAAAGAGACTGTTTTGTTTAAATTGTGAATACGATCTAGATGATCCGATTCGCCTTTTATGTCGAATTTGTTTTATAGCTGGACCGTATACACTTGAATCGATCTTCATAAAAATCGAATAGTAATGTGCACCCTACCCTAGGGCCAACAACAAAATACTAATATAAAACATAAATATTTCTAAATAGAACAAGTTATGTTAAAATAAGGTTTTGAGGTGAGCTCCGGATAAATGATTAAATTAATTTCCTTTTGTTCTACACAAAGTTTATTTTGAAATAATTATTTCTGTTTACGATTCAGTGCTGTTCAGTTCATCTAGCGATAAATACGCGGCTGAAGTAACGTAACCCGTACATTATTATTATTATTAAATATGTTAGCCAAAGAAGAATCAGTTGAAACCATTTTTTTTTAATCTTAAATCGTACATATCAGGCGAGCAGCGAACTGCCTTCGCCTTCTCCCCGTACGTCTGCGCCGAAGCGGGTGCGCGTCCGCCGCGTCCTCGCGCACCCACTCCGCATCCTCCTTTTGCGACATAACCTCTCCGCAAAAGGAGGCCACCGCCTCCCAGGACTCCTCGCTACCGAGCATCGCGGCAACCACGCTCGGCAGCGAGAGGTCCTGCCCTATTGTCTCCGTCAGGGTACGGCGCTGCTCATCCCACCGGCTGCGCACTCGTGACACGACGGGGACGGTTCCCTCCTCGCCACTTTGTGTAGGTAGTGACCGAAGCAGCCATGCCCGGTCAGCATCTGCACAAGGTGGTACGACAGTGGCCCGTGGGACCGGTTTACCCACTCTACGAGGACAGGACGGATCGCCCCTATGGTACGAGCTCCATAGGGGGATCCGCCAAGCTCTCTTTCCACCGGGCCCGCATGAGCTGCGCCGCAAGGCGGCGCTCCCGCTCGACCTCTTGGGGAGCAGGGCGCTCGCTTCGGTCACTCATTCCCCGCCGGTAGGCGTGGACCTCCACCAGGACCTCGGCTTCAAGGTCCCACGGCGGAGTACTGGCGAGGACGCACGCGGCAGCGCAGGCCACCGTCATGTACGCCCTGCACATTCGCAGGGCGACCACCGTCTGAGGCCTCTTCAGCAGCGATTTTGTCGCCGCTGATAAGGCCCCACTCCAAATGAGGGCCGTATAAGTCCATACTTCGGGTCACCCCGGCGTATAGCCTTCTGCATAGGGCTCCTGGCCTTCCGAGATTGGGCAGGAGCCGACCAAAAGCCGATGCGGCGCCCACTATTCGGAGAGCAAGTTGCCGGAAATGCTCCCCGAAGTTCCATCGCCGGTCCAGGACAAGGCCCTGGTATTTCATCTGGGACCTGACCGGGACCGATACTCCCGCGATGGAGATGTGGGCGCCTGCCGGCACCGCCCAACCTCTACCCCTCCCGCCGAAGATGGCCACATCCGTCTTCGGCACGGCGACCTCGAGCCCCAGCAGTTGTATTCGGCGGACCACCATGTCCGCCGCTACTGAGGCTCTTCGGGCCGCCTCCTGAAAGGTGGTCCCCCGGAAGGCCACCAGCGTGTCATCGGCGTACGCGATGACCGCCGTCCGGAGGATCAGCGCGCCCCTCAGCACCCAATCGTACCCCAGGTTCCACAGTAGGGGTCCTAACACGGACCCCTGGGGTACTCCGCACCTCATTGGGCGCTCGGCGCACCTCCCTTCCCTCGTCTGGAAGAGCACCACCCTGTCCTCCAGGAAATCGTACATATCCTACAATCTCAGTTGATATTAATAGCCATCGCGAGCTCGCGCGAGACCGTGCCATCACCCGCGACATCGCGCGAGGTCGTGCGAGAAATCGTGTTTCCGTTGCAAAGTATAATACTCTATGTAGACAACAATATGGTTCAAAATTAAATAAACAAATATTTCAATCTCGCCTCGCCCATCCTCTTCAATTCAGACCATTTCCAACGAAGATGGGCTAGGAAGAATTGCAATTTTGTCATACAAATTTCAATCCTCGTCTCGCCTCCATGGAAAATCCCCTTAAATCTACTCCATAATCCGAAAAAAAATAGAAAATCGTTTAATTTCGTATGTGTAATAACATAATTTATGAAACCAAGCTGTTGATGTGAACTCTAGAGTAAGGGTCGTATTCCAGAACTCTACTCAATACTCAAGTCGGGACTTGAGTATGATTTAAGCACTAGAAATCATACTCAAGTCCTTGCCATCAGGGTCGTATATGCAGTGCTTGAAATCATACTCAAGTCCTGACTTGAGCATTGAGCAGAGTTGTGGAATAAGACCCTTACGAGTTCACATCAACAGTTTGGTTTCAGAAATTATATTATTAGACATACGAAATCAAACGATGTTCTATTTTTTTCGGATAATGGTCTTCCATAATCCGAAAAAAATGTTATCGCATGCATTTAAAATTCGTTCAGGCTTGCTAATTTGGAGCTTTGTTTCTAAATCTAGGGAGATAATACGAGAAGTAGAATTTTTAGGTGACGTGATAAAATTAGTATTTGGGGCTTCTTATTTCATTTGTTTTCTTTTGAACAAAATTGCACAAGGGCGCAACGAGATTAAGTAACGAACAGTAGTGATTTTATAGTTTTAATGTTATCAAGAGACGGGACGAACAAGTCGTGTAAGCCTCGACCGAGCGTTAAATAATCAACAACCCCAGATGATGCCTCGTAGAGACGCGAAACACGTGGCGGGTATGTTTTTGGTTGTGACCTCTGTGACTGTAGTTGTGTTATTAATTTTATGCGGAGGGAGGGTGGAAAAATTAACTGGATGAAAAAGAAATTCAACACAAGCGTGGCTATTTTGCTTGATTTGATCTCCACCTGGTTCGCGGATTATCAAATTAATTTACTTCCATTTTTAGTACTCATAACAGTTGCAGTGTCCCTCAGAGCTACTTACTCCCATTTTTAGTATTCGTAACAATGTCAGTGCCCCTCAAAGCTTTCCCAAAGATCGGGGAACTACCATGCCACTGCACTCATCACCCAGAGACAAAGTTGACAAGTTCTATGTGCTTGTAGAGTTTACCCTACAAAACCAGAACGCAATATTTTTACTTAGCGACGGAAATAGGTATGCATCGCAGTACTTCCTTGGACGAACTCTTCCAAAAGAAGCTCTACTGCTACTAAAACTATTTTTTCTATTAGCCTAATCGGATAGACATATCCTCAAACAAAATGAAGATTCGGTACTACCTCAGCTGGAATTCAAATTTTTCCCCTACGCATTATTAACGATTAATTTGGCTTGGATCGAGCGGCAATCGCTGTTTATTTCAGAATTATTTTTTTTAATGTAGGTATCTATATCGTATAGTACTTACGTGTTCTATTTAGTTCAGTTGGTATAAAAAAATCATTGGTAATATAAAGTACCTATTGAATATGGCGGTTATCTTGTAAAATTTCGAGGTAAGTTTGTGTTTTTTTCTATCGTGAAAATTTTTAAAAATCCTGTTTTCACACTGTATACTAACCAGTGCATATCTTCAATTTTATTATATATTTTCTCCAAAGTAATTGATTTAACATTTTCACATTTATGCGGAATTAACCAAAGCCATTCGAGGTAGTGTAGATTCTTAACTTATTTCCTTATGTTAGGCTACAGGGAAAACAATTCATTAGTTTCGGGTGAAATGTCACAATGTTTGCGTGCAGTTTATTTATCACAAATATAGGTATTTACACATTGGATAGTACGCGTGCGTGAGGAAAAACATAGGCAATATAGCAACCATTCAATATACCCATGAACTTTGGTGACGGCCTTCCAAAACGAGACAGATATCAAACTACATAGACAGTTAATTGTGTACCGTTTGTGTCCACTTCCATGTTTCAGCATATCGTAGAAGATAGCATATATATGATAAGATATTAATACGGAGAGTGTGCGATGGAATTGCATGATTTAATTCCGCCTTCCCCTTCCATCATCGGAGGATTAGTTATTATACAGGTGTGCATACTCCAACGTCTACTTTATCGTCACTTTTCATCAGGTGAGATAAAGGTTAAATGCGCACTAATTTAAAAAAAAAATACGTTTCTAAATTTTCCTTTACTTGATAAAAAGTTTTTGTTCTTAACGAATGGCTTGTGAGACAAGTTGTCTCAATTCTGTCAGTGTCCGTTTCGTGATATATGTAGTTTCATAAACATCATGGAGGGAGTGTATACAGAAAATTTGTTCGGTGACTCAGAGGGAGTATCGAAGAGATTTTTGTACAAATCCCTAGAACAAAAGAGACAGCACAAATTAGACAAAGCAAATTGTATATTTACAATTTAATATGGTTCATATTATGTACAAATTTACAGAGAATATGATGATGAATAGAAGGCGGGAAGATGTCATACAGAAAACACATGTGTGTGTACATGGCACCCGCGACACAGTGCTTGCGGGGCTATGTTAAGTGTGTACGTTGTACGTTATTATTATTATTATTTCTATGATCCACGTTTCCTTCGTCTAAACCACACTCACACAATGAGTTCTGACATATAACATCTGAGATCCTTTATCCCAAGGTTAGCCAGATGAACAGGAGTACATGCGTGATTCAAACCAAGACGGCATATTGTTGACGTAGGGATAAAAAGTTATAACAACTTAAAAATGCATGAAAGGTAACTGGAAAATGTGTGTTAGTTAATGACTTACTGTTTTTTAATACTTTTTACTTACTATTATAATTTTTGACGACCTCTGTGGTTGAGTGGCTTGCACACCTGTTTTCATTGTGTTCTAGTCACGGGTCAATATAGGAAAACTAACTTTTCTATATTGTCTCGGGTCTGGGTGTTTGTGGTAATGTCGTTGTTTCTGGTGTCCATAACGCAAGTGCTTTAGTTAGTTACTTTGGAATCAGAGTAACGTATGTAATGGTGTGTAATTTTGAGCACTCTAGGATCCTGTCTCTCCTTTATTTGAAGTAAAGGTAAAAAATATTTAGAGTAAAATTGCGTATGAAATAACATGAAGAACTAAAAATTGAGATACAATATATACTTCAGACGGTAAGGCACCATTGGTACAGGGTCAAGAGCACGTCAAGCTGGACACATAAGATTTAAATCCAACTCTATGCCGCTTACGGTAAGAACGGTCCAGCGTTCAAAAAGTCAAGTTTGACGTGCTCTTGACTGTACTCATAGATGTTGCCACCGCTAGCCGAAATTGATACCTGAATCAAAAGATGGCGGCTGTACCTTTTTTGCGTCCCGGTTACATTCGTACCTTTACAGTATTTTATCTTTATTTAATTGTACAAAACACAATTTAGATATTTAGTTACGACATGTTAGAAAACTGATGATCACAGTAATTTTTTTCAGTAATGATAAATACCATGGTTCTTTAGCGGCTAAAATAATGAAAATGTAAATTATTACACATTTTTTGCAAGAACTGTGATTAATCATAATAAATAATTGGAGTATTTAATCATTACCACAACCATAAATTACAAAACCTACTTTAAATTTATTTGAAAAAAAAAATCTTCAATGTCACTTCCATCGGCGCAAATAAACCAAATGTAACAAAATAAAAAATGTAATAAATGTATTTTTTCTGAGCGTTCGATCTTTGTATTAATAATTATAACAAACTAGTGGAGTAATTCCACATACAAATAATTGAATATCAATCCAATTAAAATTTAAATACAATGAATAGCGACATCTCAAGCCGCGGCTGGTGGCTGTAATGGTATCTAACTGGTTGACGAAATATCATACATTTCTCATAGATGGCGCTACGGCTAAAAAGTCGTTGAAAAACCAAATACAAAGAATAAAGAAAGAAAAATTCGTGAGGTCCGCGGTTTCGTTCCGTGGCTTAGTTGGTATAGTGTCTGGCACGGTATACTAGAAGAGGTCGGTTCGAATCCGGCCGGATCGGAGGTTTTTTTATGAGTGTTCGATCTTTGTATTAATAATTATAAAAAATGTAACACTTTTTCAGCTGTATCATATATACAATACAATACATCGATTTGGCTCTAAACAGACATGGTGTCAACAAATCCACGCAAGCACAGGATTTCGAATTTTCGCATTCGTATTTGTGGAGTTGAAGGACATTTGTTTTTGGTTTTTTAACAGCGCGCTAGAACCGCGGTGAACTTACGAGTAATAATAATAAGTAATTTCGGATAATATGGCACACCATAAGCTTTTTTGGAAATGAAACACTAGACTTTTGAGATCAATCAGTCTTTATTGGTCAAATCAGTCCTTTCAAGTTACTAGTAATCAACACTTAACATTATCATGTAATTAATACGATATAAAAACTAGAATCAACGTTTTTTAAACAATTGGTACATTTGCAAAAATTTAACATGGTAGTTCAATATGGCCTAGGGCCATATTGGCCACAAATCAAGTGAGCCATATTGCCCAACATAACAAATAAAATAAAAAAACAAAAGAATTAAACTTTGTACTACTTTGCAGAACAAAATTCGCAGAAAAATAGATCTGTTTCTATTCCTGAGCATTCTTCGTGAGCCCATAATTTACAACATAGGCATTGAATCCACGATTCGCCTCTGTTATCCATAGAATAGAGACTCTCACAATATAAACACTTTGCATCCGAAAAATTGCTTCTATTTGGACTTTCGTCAGAACTGTCGGCGTATAAAGGTTCATTTTCTTCCTCCAAACTTGACATGTGTACCTCCTTAGATTTTACCTTCGTCTTTTTTCCTTTACCCTTTCCTTTTTTGGTTTTGTCCATAGTTTGGTCTTGCTTCTTTTTTAACGATTCTTGTAATTCATTCTTGTATGGGGATGAAGTAAGTAACGTTGATTTAGCCGCTTTTCTGCCTCGATTAGAAGCTCTCCTAGCTTTTATATCTGGTATCGGTGATATTTGGAACGGTGATATAAAGTTCTGATCCCTTGAAGTGGATGGCTGTGGTGATCTAACTGAAGTTACATCATTAGTTATCACACTACTTTCATCAGATTTACTTATGGAAGGTGTAACTTCGTTGGACTCATTTTCTGTTACGGGAGTAAAAGGCAAGGCTGTTGGTTCTGGTGTGATATTTTCTTCGTTACTATCTAATTCAATAAAATCATGATCTTTAAAAACACTTCTATCAACAGGATATAGCCCTGTGACACGAAAACCACTCACAGCAATCTCACTGCTTTGAGTGCGTAAATATGCGTGTCCAAATACTTCCATCATATCATATTGAGTTAGAGGACGTGTATTGTTTCTGACCCATGATCTTATTTCATCAGAAATGTATTTTTTCAGTGGCCCCATGAATGATTTATCTAACGGTTGTATTTTATGGCTGGAATGTGGAGGTATCGACAATAAGTGGACATGATTTTGTCTTGCGAGATCTATTAATTCGAGGTTCCTAGTGTGACTTGTATGGCCATCTAAAAGTAGCAGTTTAGGAGATTCTCTAGAGGGCTTCACGTGCTGAATGAAATGTTCGAACCACTTGGTAAATAAGTTGGTTTGAATCCAACCTGATGAATGGCATTCATGTATAGCACCAGGAGGAGCACCTTTCATTAAAAGCGGGTGGCTTCTTTTCCTGGGGAATATAATCATGGGTGGAACGAATGAACCTCCAGCGCTCATATATATCACGCAGGTTATTAAAGAACCTCTTTCTGCAGATGTTAAAGCACCAATTTGACGTTTTCCTTTTTGACTCAGCACTTGGAGCATTTGGGATGGCACTACGCTTATTCCAGTCTCGTCCACATTGTAAATTTTGTCTGGGGGGAACTTGTAGTCATCCATCAATTTCTCATAAAGGTTGAAGAAGTGATTCACGCTTTCTTTATTAAATCCCTTAGCTCTGGCAAATGAAGTTCCTGTTGGACGGCGAAAAGAAAGTTCGGGATGTCTTTCTAAAAATGATTTTAGCCAATCTTTACCGGCGCTTTTATTTTCAATAGAAAAAGTATGAGCGATATTATTTTTTATTGCCAGCTGATAGGCTAGACTCATGACATCCTTACGTACTAAACCAAACAACTTAGCTTCCATTGCTAACACGTACTGTACTAATTGTTTCTCTAGTTCTCCTGGCAAGGTAGGCTTTCTTCCTAGTTTAGAACAAGTTGCAACCTCGGCTGAGAGGTCTACTTTAGCTGCCAAGCGTCTTAAAGTTGTTCGGGGTACCTTGTAGAATTTGGAAGCCTTTAGTGAACCCATTTTCTTACTTCTCACATCTACGATTGCCTTTCTCATAGATTCCTTGCACCATGTTTGCCGCTTTCTTTCCGAAACTGGTTTTCGTGGAGCCATTGCCTTAAAAGAAAAAAGAAAAATCAGTATTCAGAAAGATTACGTTATGAGTGGCCAATATGGCCGTTCCACTAGTGAGCCATAATGGCCGCTAGGCAGATTGTGATCAACAAATGTTTAACCTAAAAACTAGTGAACAAATATGCTTAGAAAATATCACAACACTACAGAAAAAAAGCTAATCTAGAAAACTGTACACTAGCATAATAAAAACAATGAGTATTTGCCAAAATATAAAGAGTCAAACTTACCAAAAAATTACATCGATTTCGATAGTTTTCGATCGTCACGCGCGCTGCACACACGCACACTCGCCAACGCACAGGGATCGACTGAGGGGGTCGAGGGAGGAGCCGCAACAATATGGCGTGTACGCACATCGCTAGTGTTGCTTAGTTTCGAGAAAAAACCGCCAGGCCATATTGGCCGGATGGGCCATAATACCCGAAACTATCTAATAATAATGATAACGCTCACAATCAACATAGCCCCGCACTAGGGAAACCCTGTGTCGCGGGTGTCATGAACACACACATAGACAACCACAAATTACACACAAATTCACGAGAGAAATAAATGTAGGCCATACAAATATTTCTCCCGGCCCGGGAATCGAACCTGGACCTCTGCGTAGCAGTCTGGCATGGTAACCGTTCGGCCACGGAGGCAATTATTAGAGTAGTATAATCTCGCGAATTTATTGGCGATGGACATTTGAGGGGATCTCTTATATTTCCTTATACAGTCCAGGACCACTTCTCAATTTTTTATTTAGCTTTATCTAATATTCCATGTTTTGAAATTGGTGTATATTATGTTTGATGTTAGTATGTTAGCCTTTATCTTAACGCAAAATCGTATGTAATATTTAAAACTTTTTAATATTTTCATACTATGATGATTAGAAAGCCTATGATAATTAATATTAAGGTAATGCACGTACCCTTTTCTTAAATATTTAAAAAATTGGAAGTGATTGAAAATACTCGATTACTGTAATACGTATAGGCTTCGTAGCTCTATTTCAATAAACGACGACATATTTGGATGAAAAATATAATTCATAAACAGGGGAACGGGAATTAGAAAGTTTTAAACTATAATTATAAACCAAAGTTACGGTAATTAGATATTTACGTAAATTGCGAACGAATGCGCCGACACTGTTACATACACACTATTCGAGTGCGGTGGCACGGTTGATAGCTCGCGGTTACTTCCATATTTCATGCACTTTGAAAAGCAATGGCGATTATAATTATACCTTCGGGCCGAACACTCATTTGATAGATTTGAAAAGAATGGTCGTCATGGGTTATATTTTTATGTGATTACCTACACAATCATTATGTCACATAGGCCACATAGAATCTTGAAAGGCATACTTCTTATCCATTTCGAACTAAAATGAGAAGTCGAACGGCTATGGAGTGAAATTCCTTGCTTGCAGGCATATTCCCTGCATGCTACAACTTGGTCCCACAGAAATCTAAATTTAGATCATTTAGATGGGCTTCTTCAAGGCTAGAATGAATAGGTATCTTTTGTATGCTCCATCGTCGACCTCATCTTCACTTTCCGTCGTGAGTTGGAGGTCAAATGCGCACTTATTCTGTCATAAAAAAACTACAAGTATTCTAAAAATATTTGTTTGAAAATTTCTGAGGCTATATTTCGTAGTTTTACATAAGTTCTATATTTGTTTTACATGATTAAAAATTAAACTTAATGTTTATTCACCTAATACCACTGGTGTGTTAAATGTTTTTAAATGGTAATTATTTTCGGCGTTTACTCCCCGAACCTTGAAAGAAAATGGCACCGGCATTGTTAGTTTCAAAATGGCCACCATAAACATCTTTCACGCGACTTCTAAACCTTATTTGTACTAAACCAAAAACCTTCAATTGAATTATGAGCATAAGGAATTCAAATTGATTGATTTCATCATGAATGATTTCAAAAATAAACCTTGCGGGCATCCCAACTTGTCACACGTAACGATCTGATATTCAGTCTCTATAGTATCTTTGTTGACTAAGATTTATTTGTAGTGTCAAATCTAATCGATGAGATTGGGTACACAATCTCCAAATGTAGAGATAATTCTAATTGACTGTCTAACTTCATAACGGAGATAATTTGAAACTTATAATTTTAATCTCTTGTAGCTTATCAACATACGAGTAAGTAATACAAAAGTGATGGATACCGCGAATTTATGATGGAACCGGAAATGACGTTTTATCTCCTTGTCTGTAAACTATATGTTTCGATAATACTTATGTATATCGAAAGTATTACGAATGAATTTATTTTAAAAATCACCGAGGTTATATTGTCATAGCACTGGCTGCTATATTATACATGATATAACAGTACGTTATCATATCAGTTAGCCTTAGCGAGGGCATCGAAAATAACACGTAATATATATATTTTTGATTTTAAATCTATATCTGCAAACATTTATACGACCTGGAACATATGGATGGTGGAAAAGGAATGGGAAAATGACCTTACGACAAAATGTCTGTTAGGTCATTTCAAATTTCCACCGTCGATATAAGGGTAATAATTTCGCCGATGTATCGAATTTTAAAATGTCGTAAGCGACATTTTGTAGTAAGGAACATTTTTCCATTAGTAAGGAATATTTTTCCAAAAAATTCCTTACGACATTTCAAGTTTCCACTGTAGTTATATATTTTTGATTTTAAATCTAGATTTTGTTGCCGTGATCATGAGGTAGAGACGTGAGACTGTCATACGATTTCTACAGCACTGTGCTGTTGTTATATAACAAAATTTCGAAAATTATAAGGAATTAATTGCCGCCATGGCCGGACGGTTACCATGCCGGACTGCCACGCAGAGGTCCTAGATTCGACTCCCGGGCCGGGAGAAATATTTGTATGGCCTACATTTATTTCTCTCGTGAGTTTGGGTGTACCCACGACATAGGGTTTCCCTAGTCCTGTATGTTGAGTGTATGCGTTATTATTATTATTATTAACTATGATTGCTATCTGCAGGTTTTATTATCTTTGTGCCAAACCTTATGGATAATTCCATTATGAAGTTTACCTAACAAGTCCGTTAAGAATAATAGATTAGATCTAACTGATTTTGTATTAAGGATTCGAAGCAAAGAAGCAACCATAAGTGGATGCAAAAGTTCCTTGGACAGGTATCACAATATAAACTGTACTTATAAAGAATAGTGCATGATCTTAAAACGATCTACTATGAAAAACAGACTTAAGTAACTGTAACAAATGTGAAAACGACTTAACCGTTGAGTATAATGTTTTTCTGACGATTGCAATACTCATGGTTCATTCTGTGCACTTTCGATTCATTGTGTGCCAGCTCGCGGTTCATTGGTACACAGGGAACCATTTTTCATTTTTTTTAAATTACGTTTTCAGAAGAAGTTATAGCACAAAGATTAAGTACTAGGCACTTTATCATAGCCAGTAAAATTATCTATAATTTTAAACAAAATGTGTGTAATTTGAGCCCATAGTACCAGAGAGACAGCACTTAAAAATGTAGGTGATTCACTGTCAACCACCCGACTCTACTGCATACCGTTTACGACCAATTGCCCCCATTCTCTTTTAGAGAGACATAATTGACTATAATAAATCTTTTAAAGCTTACTGTCAAAGTTTCTACACCGGGAGCCCTATGGATTGACTACACCAAACGGCCGCTGGAGACTCTACATGCACAGTACAATAATATTTTAGGATGGTGTTGGGGCTGCCTCGTTTCTGCAGTGCGTCGGAGATGTTTGCAGAGTATGAGACGAATGGTTTTGCTGCCATCCTCCGAAAAAAGACAGCATCCCTGATGCGCAGAATGCGGGACGGCCCCAACAGCATCCTACAAACTGTAGCTGGTAGGATAACCTCTCCCATGTGGCAATGCTTCATGAGGAAGGTGATTTGAAAAAGATACAGTAAAAAAAAAAAATATCTACTAACACTAATTTATAAGCACTTTTATTATTATTACTAACAAATTATGGAACTCGTCTGAAACAAAAGAATTTTAATTTTTTGTCCCAAACATTACTTTAATAGAATTTCATATGAAATGGTTGATGTTAATAAAAGCTGCAAAAGGGGGTCATTTTGCGTACGGCACATGTATGAATTCTCACGATATGCTGGCACTGCCAGTGAGGGACAGGTGTTGCAGCGCGCTCGTGACATTGACACTTTATTCGACGCTCGGATTCGTTATGCACTTTGCTTCCGTCGTTCGGCTCATTGGGAACAAATGAGGGTAATATATTTAAATATTTTATTACTTACAAAATAGGTATGTATTTCGTTAATTGATTAGGTACTTTTTACTAAAAGAGCAAAACAGCTAATTAAATGGCTGATCAAAGAGATTATTTGGTCGCGATGATATTTTTGTTACTTAATTTACAAAAATTTTACAAATTCAATTCCTTTTGGATTGTTTGTTCCACTGCTTGGTTTCACTAATGGGTCCAGCAGGGTTTCCTAGTATTTACAAAGCCAACGGTCTTAGTCTTAAAGAGTGAATTTGTGCCATCACCCATGTAATTTAACGTGGGTGATCTCCATAATTTTTTAATAGAATTTCGTACATAAATTATGATTTTTACCCTTAGGTTAAGTGATTTGTAGCAATAGAGCTCCTTGTGAAAGAGTTCGTCCAGGGAAATACTTACCACCGTTTTTTTAAATAGTTGATTAACACTCTACGACCCTTAATGACAAGGATCACTAATATTTTATAGATAAGGGTTAAAACAAATTTTACAAACACTAATTAAAATATGTAAATTCCAAAAAAATCCCCACGTATTTTTCTTTTCTGATAAGCACACACACACATCCAACAACAGCGTACTTAATCGAACACTTCATGGTCACATTATCCTTGTCTTTTAATGAACTAAATAACACTCATTTGGTATTTAATAATTATTTGTACATGGTTATCCTTAGTTTTAGCAAACCTACATCATAGTTTGTTACTTTTAAATAGGTCTATCCCAATCTATTAAAATATAACTTTGTAAATTGTTACGTAGAATGAGTGCTAGTTCTTCTCAAGGATGTAGAGTTTTAGATTCAATAGCTTTTAAACTTGAGCGGATGAAGATACTCTTTGTGAGCTTGTATGAAAAGGCTTTGGCTTATCTTATGGTATGGATATTTACGTTTTTATTTTATACTGCTATTTTTGTCTTATAAACAAAACATTATCGATAGTTAATTTTACTTATCTGTTTGGCGGAGTATCGCCTACCATGTTCCGTAATTATTGAAGAGATTAAAGTGTAATACGATAATGTACTTTCTTATAAGGAAGTACTGTAACCGAAATTTAGTTTTATGAAGTGTAATACGCAAATATTCATATTTGCTTGTCCAGAATGACATCACTTTTGCAAATTGTGTTTTTCTTTATTTAAAGAGCTGTGTCACAAAAAGTAACCAGATAATTATTTAGTTTTTATTGTTTTTACGAGACGTAAGGAACGGGAACATGTCATGCACGGAAGTACCTATTTGTTTGGTCTGTGATATCGTGCGCCTGATGGTAAGCGAGACGCCATAACAGTTGCAGTGCCACTCAGAGCTTTAAATCTTAAAGATCTGAGAGGCACTGCCGTCACCCTGAGACATAAGTTGAAAAGTCCCATTTGCCTGTAATTTCACCAGTATCCTTACAGTTCAAAACCGGAATGCAGTAATGCTCACATTACTGCTTGGCGGCAGAAACTTGGTGGCAGTACTTCCCTTGACGAACTCTTTTATAAGGAGTTCTATTGCAACTTAATTTTTTTAACTAAACTTTAGGAACGTATAGAGAGTATTGAAGTAGGTTAACCTTAACTTGAAGCCGCGCTCGAATGATCGATCTTCTTTTTAACCGACTTCAAAAAAAGGAAGAGGTTCTCAATTAGACTGTGTTTTTTATATGTGTGTTACGCGATAACTCCGCCATTTGTGAATTGATTTTGATGGTTCTTTTTTGTTGGAAAGAGGGTACCTCCATAGTGGTCCCATTTAATTTTGAAGAAAATCATCCACCTCTAAGGGGGCTGTTCACGCATGAAGATTCATTTTTATAAATAGCGCCTAAATTGTATTATAAGGAGCAATTATTTTAATGGTTGATTTTGCTATTCTCCAATTCAAGGCGTTATTCTCCCTCAATGTACTTTGAGTAATGAGAACCGATTTTTATTATCTCCTGTGTCAAGCTCCGTATAGTGGCGAACTAGGCGATGAATCCGGGTTTGCGCACTTTCCGGTAACCGATTTGAATAAAACTTGGCAAATAGATGTAATTCCACGTACTTTTGCGGTCGGTTTTTTTGTATAAGGTTGTGTGACCAAATCCAAGAATGCGTAAAAATCTGTGTTCCATTTTACTATGCAGACATAGAATAACGAAACTTGTTTATGACCCACCTTGTTGTACAATTATTTTATTATTTTCATTTATTTATTTATTTAATAAGGTACATCCACGGAATACGTATTACACATTCCCAAAATACTTAAATAATCATTTTAATTTCTAATACATATCCCATTAAGGAGTACACAACATTCATATATTACTTGTCACATTAGATTAATAAACAATTTGAATTTGAAATAATTAGAATTGGATTCATTCGACTGTAAATTAAATTTAATTATTGTTTAGGAGCTATATGATTTTACACCATCGATAGGCACTTACTTAATAAATATTAAGATAATTATTTTATATTACATTTAAATTACCTGCTAACGATTGCAATACACAATCTAAACAAAGGCAAGGAATTATTGAAAATATCCATCTGGTACTCGACTACAAAGCTCCCCATTTACCATACTGATTCTATTCACTGGAAAATGGGTGCCCAAATTAGTCCTGCTACGTGATATTTTAAAAATGTGAAACAAAGGTTTCCGAGGAACATTATACGGAACTGAGATATTCACTCGATATAAAATTTCCGTTGAGTCAGTAGAGGCATTTACGATTTTATGCAAAAATACACGGTCGTGCAGTTCACGTCTCTCCCTTAAGTTAATTAAATTAAAGTGAGCCAATCGCTGGTTATAAGGACATCTATATGAAATTCCCGGAGATGTGAAGGCCAGATATCTGGTGAAGGGTCTCTGGATTCCTTCAAGCCTTTGAGAGTGAACAGTATATACCGAATTCCAAATCAAACTAGCATATTCCAGGCTACTACGAACCAAACAGTCATACAAGAGTTGCCTGGTCCGCGGCCACTTAAAATCTCTTGCGTTCCTTTTTATAAAACCCAACATCTTTGCTGCTTTACAGGTAATACTATCAATGTGTATAACAAACTTCAATCTGCTGCTAATGATAACTCCAAGATCTCGTATTTGTGTCACTTCTTGTAACATAGTACAATCAATATAATAATTAGTAGCAAAAGGAAGTCTTTTCCAAGTAAATTTAATATGTTCACATTTAGTCGTATTAAGCAAAATGCAATTAGCGTCACACCAGCGTTTAATTCCGTTTAAATCTTTTTGCATCAGCTTAGCGTCCTCTAGGATGTGTGCCGTTTTATAAAGTTTTAAGTTATCGGCATATAAAGAGAATTTCGAATGCAGTATTTCTTGAGCTATATCATTAACACATATTGTGAAAAGAATCGGTCCTAAGATTGATCCCTGAGGAATCCCTGACTTCGCACAATAGTAATTTAATACAGGTCCCTTAATATTCACAACTTGTAGTCTATCAGTTAAATAACAGCCAAACCATTGTAGCAGACTGCCATGTATACCTAAGCGTATCAATTTCAATATCAATAGTTTGTAACTAACTTTGTCAATGGCACTACTAAAGTCCGTATACACGGCATCAACTTCGAAACCTCTATCAACCTCGGTCATGACATCAGTCACAAACTCAACTAAGTTCCTAAGAGTTGAACGACCACTCCTGAAGCCATGCTGGTGTGCAGAAATATAGGGATTCACAAAGTTTGTTACAATAGGACGGATCAACTGTTCGAAAAGCTTTGCGAGGCAAGACAGGATAGAAATGAAAGAATAGAAAATGTGCGCACAAAGTTTGAAAAATAACGGTGGCATTCCGTCAGCGCCGGCGCCCTTAGAGACATCTAGGCATTTTAAACTTTCTCAACTTCCTCCTCAGAGAAATACACTCGCGACATGTTACCAAATGATTACTCTGAATATTGTAGATCAGAAATTGACTCTGTCTCCGTCGCATCAGGCTGTACATTCGTGTAACTTGTTACGAAGTGATTACCACATTGATCAAATTGTTCCATTTGTGCCATTCGATTTCACTTAGATGTCGCTGAATGTTCTCATAATCTGCTTTGTTGAAATTATAACACTCGGTCAATCCAGATGACAGAAAATTCATAGATGAGAAATTAGTAAATATCTCTAAGCTCGGATGCAAAGGATCCAATATGCTCAGCAAATCTGAGGATGGTGCCACTCTGATCTCAGGTAAATTAGTAAGAATCCGATCAAGAATCTTACCATCAGAATTTCGAACATCGTTCATCTGACCCAAGCCACTTGAAAACATGAAATCAACAAAAGTATGACCAATAGTACTATCATGGTTAACCGGCAAAATCTGTACACCATTTCCATCCAGTTCTCAACCAATAAAACTCAAGTTGAAGTCACCATATGTAATAACACTCTCTGTTTGCATCAAACAAAAAAAAATGTGAGTCACACGGTCGAAAAAACCAGTCACCGCCTCCGATTTAACTCTTGTGCTAGATGTAGGCGGAAGTAAACAACGCACAAAGCCAGTTTCACTAATCTTCCCTCTATATCAACATCGACCATGACTCATAGATCCTCTCCAGGACTTTCCCAGTTCTCTACTCGCGTAGACTTAATATCACAAGAAATAGCAATTAGAACCCCCTCCCCATCTTGTTTCGAGGTAGCAGCAACAACTCTATCTTTACAGTACACCACATAACGAGAGTCTATTATTTCACTTTACAATTTGATCCAAGAATATTGTTATACACATCATTTGTTTTGGTCCTCAGTCCAGAACAGAAAAACACCAAAACATCGATATAATTATGAGAAAATAAAGACAAATAAAATTACGTAATTAATTTGACACTTTCATTGCTACGTATCTGAATAGCTGGGGACTTTTCATCTTTGCGTACATAAATTCTACCATTACGTATCCAAATAAATTTATAGACATACTCTCTTGCCTTAATACGTGCCGCAGGATGAAGTGCCTTATTCGTTGGTGTCAGATGTTCAGACACAAAGATGGGCACACGACCACCAGCGATACCAAGATGTTTAGAACTAAGTTTATCTTCTGAATTTTTTTTATTGAAGCCAGCCACTGCAGCAAGGAGAGTATCACGTAAACGAGGACTTCTAAACTTCGCTACTACTTCACGAGGTCGATTACTATCATGAGAGATTTTAGCAACTCGTGTGGCATGCATTATGTCACTGTCTTCCAATGGATTACCAACAGTATTCGCCGATTGTTTCAAAACATTATACATATTTTCGGACCTGTATTCGGGGATACCACTGATCTCAATATTATTGTCCCGTAGATGTTGTTCAGCCATAGCAAGCCTTCGAGAAAGATCTCCAATAACGGAAGACGTCCTGACACTGTCACCTTCTAATTTAGCTATGATTACAGATTTTTGCTCCATCAGTTTTCATGTCGTCATAATCTTTACTTACAAAGTTTAATGAGTCTTGGACTGTCAACAAATCCTTTTGTATAGATGTTAGTTTATCCTTAACTTGACGATCAATTACAATGTTGAGGATGTCAGTGACTTCTTGCTTTATAATTTTTATCGAAGTTTTTTCGCCGAAACACAGCCACAGGCCTCAACAGACAATTCGGTTGGTGAGGACAGCGGAGAAGAAGCTGTTCATGTGCGCCTGAGGCGCGAAGTGTTTACGTAACTTATCTCAGGGCTCTTCATTGTCGATTGACCAGTAGAAGCACCACGATGCATAGAACGAACCGGAGTATCCTGGTTATCAAGCTTCGGCTTTTTACTCAAACACTCAATGCTCTCTCATGCACCTCTCTTGTCCTTAGTCATGCGATTGTATTGTGTAATAGATAATCCAGCACATAACTTATCGTAAATGTTAGAGAACAGGTACAACATTCATTTGCTCTTTTTCGGTTATTTTTTTACGACATCCACCACATAGCACTTAGAAAATTCTTAGAGCTCATATTGGAGTAAGAGCCCTTCAAGAAATTATTCTTCCAAATTATTATTTTGTTGTTTCTATGGCAACACTTTTATCTATGGCCGATTTGGCACCCGTCGTTAATGAGGGTAGAAAAATATTTTCTGTAGGTTTAGCTAGCAAACATTGGCAAATTTAACTTGTTTTGCTTTGATTTCCAGTACAATAACAAAACCATCAACTTGCACAAGCGTTATAATCACTGCAGTACCGAAGTTGTAGAAGTGAACAAAGTATAACATTTAAATTTATAAAACTTATACGGAGCACAAATAGTTCGAAGTGACATTTTTTATTTTTTTTATTATTGTTATTGTTTTATAATTATACTGCCCATTGTGTACAATGTGCCGTTCTTATGTAACAAAATTAATGATTGCAATTCAACTGGTCTTGACATTTTTAATAATTCTTACCATAGATTTAAAGGTAAATTGTGGTTTCCTACGTATTAGGTAATACTTTATTTTCATTACCCGACTGCGGGAGGCTTCTTATACATAAGAACTGTGCCTTACCAAATGTTGTCCTTTTATCTTACTTTCTATGTGTTTTTTTTTTAATTATTTTCGGCCATGGAAACAAAGTCCTTCAGCCGAAAACATAAACGTTTAATTATATTTCTGTAAATATGGTCACCACAAAGAGGATAGGTAATTTGAGGCACGTGCTTGGATTGACTCGGGATCCCTTAGAACGTGCCGATACGGGTATTTTAGTTCGAGATTCGTATAATTTCGCGTTTTAATCTTCGATTAAGGGACAATACCACTATCCTATTCCACTTTAAACTAGATTTCACAAAATAATTGAAAGTCAAAATAAAAACGACACTTTTCCCTCCAAAAGGCCCAGAGCGAATCCCTTTCTATGTGTAATCTGTTGGTGTTGCACATAAATAAATAAATAACGCTTTATTATACCAAGGGGTACAAATTCTTTTTTGCCATGTCAGAGGGATTCTCGTCACTTCTAAAATATTGTTTAGCTCAATTAGGTGTTGCATTCTTTTAGGGCAATGTATACGCTTCTGTAATAAGATTCCGTTTGATATTAAAAATTTGTCATTTACGAGGTTTAAAATTAAAAAATAAACACTACACTAAAGGTTATTTATTATACAGCTTCTGCGTACTTGGATGACAAAAATCCGTGGTTTCGTGGTTATCCCTCCCGCAAATAACTGAATATTTATACCACCTGCCGGCAGTCGGTGCGCCGTTGCACGAGCGAGTCATAACTGTAGTTGGAGCATTGCTTTGGATCTCCTGTAAATCTGTGATTACATAACAGTTTCAATGATAAAGTGCTGAAATTCGAAAAGTAACACTTTTGGAGAATTGAGAAAATATTTAAAAAAAACTAAATATAATTATCGTTTTTCACACGAAATAGAATTACGTCATATTTGGCACCAGTTAAATGGAATATGTGACTAATGTCATTATACTACTAAAATACAAATGAAAAACTTTCAAGTTTGTAAACGTAAGAAATACGGTTCTCTACAGAACCCTATCTACCTCATATATACCTCATACCTCATCATATTGTTAGGGGTTGGTTTGAAAAAGAATAGGACCCGCATTCAAGGTGTATATTGACGCACATACATATTGACGCGAGATCTTTATTATTACTAGCTATTCTCAATCTAAAATGTTTCAAATAAATATTCCATGATAAATGTATTCAAATGTAATGTGAATTTTTTTAATTTGTAATATGTACAATCAGTGCCGAATAATGTAACGCCAGATTAAAATTTAATGGATATCGTTTCAATCCATCTTATCAAATATCTTTCTTTGAAATAGACATATTAAAATATCATATTATAAAATATTTGTGGATTTCGCGAATCGATTTCAAATAATCTAATCCTCATATGCTACATTCGTAACGTATTAATGGCTAGATAAAGAAAGAAAATATGTACTTTGTACCCTTGCCACATTGCACACTTTTTAACCGACTACAAAAAAGGAGGAAGTTCTGAATTGTACTGTAATATTTTTTGTGTGTATGTTATTTGATTAATCGGACAATTGTGAACCGATTTTCATGATTCTTTTTTTGTAGTAAATGGGCGTACTTCATTTAAATTTTAAGAATATATTCCCCCTTTAAGGATGGCAAACTGGGGGAAGAAATGACTTTTGAGGTCGGTTTTTTAGTACTCTGTACTGATAATTATTACATTAAAATGAAAATTGCTTGAAATTCTTTGAAATTAGCTTTGTTTGTCCAACACAAGTACTAATTAATATGTTTTAGTTTATTCTAATTTCTATTATTAATAAATAATAAATTGAACTTAATAAAAATTCATTCAATAAAATAATTTGTAAAACTTAATGTAGCGTAAATTGGAATGTTTTTGTAAAATTAAAAATAAGGTATTTAATTAATAACTATTGTAACTATAATGAAAAAAATAGGGTGGTTTGCATCAATATTAGACATAACTGGTTGAAGACTGTATCACCTCAGTCAACCGTGACCATGTCCATTGGTAAAGGGCCCGAAACGTTGGTTTGTTTGAAAAAACAAATATACGCGATTTAAATCCTGAAAAATAGTTTCATTTCCTAAACTCATTTAAATTTAGAATTTAAATAAAAAACTAAACTTTATAGAGACTAAAATACATACAAAAGAGATTTGTAGCGACTGCTGTGTTTCGCTACACAAATTTTTCCAGTTACATTTCGTATAGTTTTATATAACCTTTAATCCAATAATGGGAAATTATTAATACAAAGATCGAACACTCAGAAAAAATTCCTTCGATCCGGTCGGATTTAGGACGGATGGAGTAATTACACAAAAAATAATTGAATATCAATTCAATAAAAATTTAATTAATACAGTGAATAGCGACATCTCTCGCCAGGACTGGTAGCTGTAAAGGTACTAACTGGGTGATAAATCTGTCATTGATTTCTCATAGATGGCGCTACGACTAAAAAGTCGTTGAAAGACCAAGTGCAAAGACACGACGCAAGCACATAGAAAAATTCGTGAGGTCCGTTGGTTCGTTCCGTGGCTTAGTTGGTATAGCGTCTGCCACGGTATACAAGAAGACGTCGGTTCGAATCCGACCGGATCGAAGGATTTTTTTCTGAGTGTTTTTTCTGAATGTTCGATCTTTGTATTAATAATTATAACAAACTAGTGGAGTAATTACACAAAAAATAATTGAATATCAATTCAATAGAAATTTTACCAATAATGGGAAATTTTGAAATTTTTTTATGTAAAAATAGTGCGCATTTGACCTCCACCTGACGGAAAGTGAGGATGAGGTCGACGACTGAACATGCACCTAAATAATGCCTATTCACTCTCGCCTTGAAAAGACCTAATTTATAGCCTTCAGGAATTAATTCTATAGGTAGGGAATTTGACTTCATAGCCGTTCGCAATATAAACGTGCAAGCGAAATTAATTACATTCAGGACACGTGGTATTTTTCCACTTAGGTACGTCCAACCTATACGCCCACAACGGTGCAAACACCTCCATTCTCCAAAATTGGTATAACTTTATCTACCAAAACGCGCAGCTTTATTATTATTACACACTTAGTTACTACACGCCTACCTACTTCACGTTTGTTAGGTAATCGATTACGTCCACGTGGAACAAAAGTCAGCTTTGAATTCACAGGCTTCCCTGTGAGCGAAGATACTTAATAGCACCTGGACTTTAACGAACTGTTAGCGTATTGTGTGATATTTATAATAATAATAATAACGCACACACTCAACATAGCCCCGCACTAGGAAACCCTGTGTCGCGGGTGCCATGGACACACATATAGACAACCACAAATTACACCTAAACTCACGACAGAAATAAATGTAGGCTATAAAAATATTTCTCCCGGTCCGGGAATCGTACCTGGGACCTCTGCGTGGCATTCCGACATGGTAACCGTTCACGCCACGGGGGCAGTTAAATTTATTATTCCATAATTAATTTATATTAATTATTTAATTCGGCAGTGAACATTCAAGGGATGATTCTATGTGACTGTACCCACTGACAAGATGCACTCGGACTCGGGACCACGTGGCTATCCCTCCGAAAAATTTTTAACAATGGAAATTTTTCAAAAAAATTATCTGAAAAATATAATTTGAAAACCTGACGAAACCTACGTTGCGGATTGACATTTGTAATTAATTTAGTTTTTGGAAAGTAAATAATTATAATTTATATATAAGTAATATGATTATAATAACATTTATTGTACTATTAATAAAATTATTTGCTAATTGTCATTGGAAAACTCATATTATGTTCTACATTTAGATATATCTTTATTTAGCATGAATTATAAAATTAAATTGTATAAACATTGCTCAACGTTTATATACAATTTGGGAAAAATATTCAAGAAAATATTTACGGTCCTGAAGAAATTGATTTTTTCAAAATGGAAGTTGTTCCATGACCCAACACTACATGTGGCTCTCTAATGTCTGCGATAAACCAACCGATGTGACATATTAGTGTGTAATACTTTTAGTTTGTGGTCCAAATGCAAAGGAAATATAGTAGCTTGATAGACATCGATGTGACCAGCAAATTTTTATGCCATTTTTATGCCGTTCAGTCTCTTCTGTACAATTTAGAAGAAGTTGGATCGCAGTTCTCTATGCTGGCTAATGTACATATGGGACTACACTTATCTTTTTACATTGAGATTTAGGGTTTTCTCACGATATTTTCCTTCACAATACGATATTTTACGGTATTATTATTATTCTTACTTCCTTATAAACAAATTATGATTAGTAGTTAGTAGAGCGCCATGAGAAAGAGTTCGTCCAGGTCTACCTTACCTATTTCTGCCGCCAAGCACTAATGTCAGCATTACTGTGTTTGAAGGGTAAGGATGCTGGTGAAATTATAGGCACATGGGACTTATCAACTTATGTCTCAGGGTGACGGGCGCAGTGGCAGTGCCCCTCAGATCTTTGCGATTTAAGGCCCTAAATGGTACGGCAACTGTTATGGATAAGCAACATGGGCATGTTGCTTACGGCCAGGCACACGACTTGTTCGTCTTGTCATTATAAAAAAAATTGGAAAAGACTTAGTGACATGCCGGCAATATTCAATACGCAATCAAATTCAAAATGCCTTCATTACGTAGGTAAAACAAAATCGCCACGTTGCTAGATGTCGTAACGCAAATTAAGAATAATGAGTAATTTTTGTAAATACATACATAGTTCCTTGTTAACATTATCTACAACTTAGAATAATAACGCATAGAAACCTAGCCCGTACACGCTAAGTGAGGCAAATTGAAGCGCTCTCAATGGGCCTACACGAGCTGGCGGGCCTTCAGTGCTCAAGGTCAACTTGCACCGCGAGCAGCTCAAGAATTTTAGCTAAAAATGACGAAATGTGCGGTAAATGAGTGTAAAAATACCGCAGACAAACATAAAATAGATACTAACATCACATTTCACAAGCAAGTAACGCGTTTCAACTTGCATTTTTATATAAATATTCACTAAAACCGAAAATTAATTAAATATTTACTAAAACTAGCCTACATGAATTTGATTCTTGCCTCACCTATGACAGTTCGTTTGATATGAAACTATCATTCTATGCGTTATTATTCTAAGATCTACAATATATTTACAATATTTGTTTAAAGACATTGCGCGTAACAACATGCCAGAGCTAAACTGGTAACTGACATGGATTTTTGTTATCGGATTTTGCTTTACATCTGATTTTGTAGTCGCAAACTGTTATGTATTTTTTTAGTAATGCAATGTGTGTGTGCCGTGGTCTTATGCAGAATAAATGATTTCAATTCTATTCTATTCTACCTAAGCAGAATAAAGATTTTTCTTTCACGGTGTTTTTAAACTTGTACCACAACTGCGTCTGATACCAAGGTACTCTCTGTACAATGACTACCAGAGCGACGCAATTATTTTCAGAGCTCTGTGATTTAGACAAGTTCGTTTCTCTAATTGGACATATCGTGGTTCTTCGGTTGATAAAACCACTGCACCATCAAGGATGTCAAATGTTGTAAAAGTCTATAAATGAAATTGTGACTTTTGAAGACGACTGTCAAGTATAGCTAGTTCATTTTTGTTCCTCGTGTGAATAGTACGTCTGTCACTATTTTGATTACACCATATTATTTACCAGTTCGTGTTCTTCCAACTAATCCATCAGAGCAAAAAACGTTATGGGTCTACCAGAATATGACCAATGGGGAAATTCAAAAGCATTGTTATCAACATTTCGCATAATTGGAATAATAAACTACCGTAGTCGTGATTTTTTTAACAATCTGTACATGACAAATAACCATGAAATCTCGTATTTTGTTATGGTGGTTATAGCGTATTATTCATTAATTACAGTAAGTTAGTTACATTTAAACTTTCTTACATAAATGTTCAAATTTAAAAGATGCAATTTTTTCTCCTAGTGTAAAGGACACAATTCGCTGTTTTTCAAGAATAATGGCTCAAAGCAAAATAGTTTACATTAATCTTATAACACAGGTGTTCTAGAATATGCTAAATTAATTAATTATAAAAAAACACAGAGTTTTTATTGGTTAAAATAATCAAGTGACAATATGGACCGGTGTATGATTCGTCGGCATTGGCTTCATAATGGTTCAGTTGCTTCTAAACCATCTTCCTGATGAATTTGTTGATTTTGAGATAGACCACTATTCTAGAAAGCCATGGATTTGTAAAATTACAACTTTTAAAGAGAGGTTTAGAGATTCAACGAACAAAATTAGTCTGTAACTTCTCTGTTCTTAAATAGGAGGGTTATAAGTTTCACATATAAACATAATAATGTGTTTTATGTAGGTCCTATCGACACTTGAAGGGCAAAATGGGATAAGCGACACTTTTGGGTCATATTGAGTTATGTATACCGTTGGAATCAGAAACATTAGCTAATTTCAACGGCAAATATAATTCAATATGACCAAAACTGTCGCTTATCTTTTTTTGCCTTTTAAGCGTCGATATTATTTTTATGAGTTTCATGTGATAAGAGCCCTTTTGATGTATGTACACGTGGCTTGCCGGATTTGAGATACCATAGTGTATAAACGTGATTGCCGGTCATATCAGAGATGACAAACAAAGATTGCCAAATGAAATTTTTCTTTGTTTGAAATTTCCGGTCTTAAAATCCGTTACAGTTGTGGTAGAATTTCGGATAGGCCTATTCAGCTTTTTATTATGTTTATTGTTTATGTTTAGGGCAACAAAGTCTCATCCTTTTCGGAGACGCGGCAGATAGCAGTGGGCTCCGAACATCACGACCGGAAGAAGCACAACAAGATTAAGACTTCCAAGTACACGTTACTCATGTTCCTGCCGAAAAATCTTGCCGAACAGTTCAGGAGAATCGTTAACTTCTATTTTCTTATTGTTACTATAATCTCCGTTGTTATAGGTAAGTAAGACATTTTTTCTTTGCCATTTTTTTCGCACACGTGATTGTATATATAAAGGCGGCTTCAAACGGTCCGTGATTTCAATGATCAGCTCCCACCCCCGCACTATGAGAAGAGGGTCGTCTGTCGTGATGTCTACGCGTCCATATCGGTGAACGAATCAATGTATAGCGAATGGGGAGCCAATTAAATTAGTGGTATTGAGGTGTCATCTGTAATTAGTTAATTGAAATATATATATACTCTTCAACGGCTTAAAACTGCGTCGAAGAAGGTAAAAATCTCAGCAATTTGCTGGTGTTCAAGCTCTACCTGATAATTATTCGTCGCTTAGACGCCGTAGGTTGTAATTGGTTAATTGTTAATATAAAATGGACGGAATCTGCGGTATTGGCTGTAAAATCACGAAGCGTGAGAGGCCGCCTTAAGTTTTTCATCAATCTATTGCCGCGCGCTGTATTCTAATTGCAAGTGTGATCACCGCGGATCAAAATTCAAATGACACGTTAAATGGCTATAATGCTGCCGGAGTGAAATTCAGAATAAATCCAAATATTATTTCATACGAGCATTAGCAAACGGAATAGACACAAAATACATAGCTGGCTTGAGTAGTTACGGTATCCGGTGCAGTAACGTGTTAAGCACATATGTAACGTCGTCTTAGAGTGAAAATCTCGCATACGCGTTATCACATAGTTCGTATTTGGTGATTTTTGTTGAAGAAAAACTTATAAACTTCTTGATCAAATATATTATTATAGTAATATAGTATCTGAAAGAGGTATAATTTAAGTAATTAAAATGCTAACTA
The DNA here is from genome assembly GCF_003589595.1 of Hyposmocoma kahamanoa. Classification (NCBI taxonomy): domain Eukaryota; kingdom Metazoa; phylum Arthropoda; class Insecta; order Lepidoptera; family Cosmopterigidae; genus Hyposmocoma; species Hyposmocoma kahamanoa. The sequence goes on along the minus strand of NW_020653726.1, from coordinate 17,556,788 downwards.
CAAACATCATTGCGCATTACTACATTTTACACCACATTTTTATTTTCGCCCTGAAAAATTACATAGAAATCACATACGAGGTATTCACTCTAAGACGACGATAAGTGGATTTCATAATTCACAAGAGGCTATACGCCTATTGCAGATAGTCCAGTATCCCCAATAACCAGTATAGCGCCACTCAGCTTCGTAGTATTGGTGTCGGCTGTGAAGCAAGGATACGAGGACTGGCTCCGGCACAAGTCTGACAATAGAGTCAACAATCAGATCGGTGAGTTTTTTTAAGGGATTTTTTAATGATAAGCGTGTGTTCTGGGTAGTACCAAGTGACTCTGATGGAGTTTTTGTGAAACTACAGACTTATTACGAGAGCTGACTTTAGATCACGCTATATGTTCATTTCATATCAGCTGTTGTAATCCTACCGCAGGCTACGGTTTCCCTTACCCTCCTCCATTTAACGCAATTTAACACCGGTTTAGGCCAAGATCTCATATGAGCATCTAGCTCGTCACGCCATCTCCATCTGGGCCTTCCACGTCTTCGTCTTGCGTTTGGAGGGATCCACTCTTTGGTGGTCTTGCTTGACATGCGGCAGACGTGTCCAGCCTATTTTTAATTTCAAGCTGGCGGCTTTTTTACTAGTATCGATGATTTGTGTTTTGGAGCACAGTATACAATATGTCCACATACAGCACGCGGTTTGAAGTTTTTGCTCTACATATATGTAGGGTGTAACAAAAACATTTGAGGAATTTGTAGCCACCATGGGAGTTCAATCGGTCTTGCGAAAACAATCAATTTTCGCAGAAAATTAATTTTAATTTTCAAGTAAAAATTGGTTTCGAATACAATTTACTAATCGATCTTGCAGATTTTGCATGATAAACCAAAAATATGAATTTCTGAGCTCCTAAAGCGCTCCGCAGGTGGAGCAACTTTAATTGACGCAACTGGCAACAGTTTACAAGTTTCCATTGACGGTTGCCGGTTGTAGCAACTAAAAGGCCTAGTTGCCGGTTGCCGCAATTTTATAAACTTTCGAAATCCACGGTCAAGACTGACGCTGCGGGGAACGGAGAGTAAGTGAAGTAGCTTCACGAGTTGTGGTTGCCGGTTGCGGAAACTGGCAACTGGAGACAACCGCTACAAATTTGCAAGTTTCTAGTTGCAGCAATTAAAATCACGGATTTCGAAACTCTTAACAGAAGTTGCTACGTTTGCGCGATTTCTTGAAATTATATGAATAACGTCATAAACAGCTAGTTGCGAGTTGCCAGTTGCCGAAACTCGATGATCAAAGTTACTCCATCTGCGTAGCGCCTAAGTTCGGTGTGAGAACCAATATAGCTTTTGAATTCGGAAAATCGGTTTTTCGATTTAAAAAAATACACACAAATTTAAATTACAAATTTAACTTTTTTCTATTGATAATGAAAACAGAAGACAGTAATGAATTATGGGGTATGAAACACGATGGACTATACTATACTGAATAAAAAAAAAACACGAAATTCCGCAAAATATTTATTTTTTACTACATTCATGCGCGGAAAAATCAGGCCGATGTTATTAGAAATGTTTCAATGCAATTTTTTCTCCCTTTTCCGTATTAAATACGTCATAGAAATATGAGCTTATTTTACAGCAAGAGAGTAGGATATTTTATATTTAAAAGGCACTTGTTTAAATGTTTAAATGTCGCCGGAGTCTCGTTCGTTGAATAGCATGGTGCACCACGAGAAGGTGAGGTTGACTGTTCTATAAAGGTTGTCTATAAGGAAGGTAGTCAATTTCCCCTTTGCATCCCTCTCTCGAGGTGCATCTCAAACGTTCCTTCTTGTCGTATCGATGGCATACACAATAATGCTTGCCATCGTGGTCAACCCACTCCACCCCATAAATATAAACTTTCCTATAAATCTAGGAAATGAAACTATTTTTCCGGAAAAATAGTTTCATTTCCTATGTGTAATAATCGCGAAAACCTAAGAACTAGATATTTCCTATAAATCATCAGTTTCCGTCTTATGCTGCTAACAGATTGATGGCATGTTTTGCAGTTAAAGCGTGAAGTCGTAATCAACTTCATACAGCCGAGACCACGACTGCATGAAGTTAATAACGCCTTCACGCATTAACGCGTTAACTGCATGCAGTCGATCTCTGTTCCATGAAGTCGGTTTCGATTGCGTGTAGTTAATGCGTAAAGTCC
>NW_020653726.1:17554108-17554563 GCF_003589595.1 Hyposmocoma kahamanoa | reverse complement strand
GTTTCGATTGCGTGTAGTTAATGCGTAAAGTCCTTATCCGATACCTCGACTGCATGAAGTTGATAACGTCTTCACGCATTAACGCATTAACTGCATGCAGTCGATCTCGGTTCCATGAAGTCGGTTTCTATTGCGTGTAGTTAATGCGTAAAGTCCTTATCCAATACCTCGATTGCATGAAGTTGATAACGCCTTCACGCATTAACGCAATAACTGCATGCAGTCGATCTCGGTTCCATGAAGTCGGTTTCGATTGCGTGTAGTTAATGCGTAAAGTCCTTATCCAATACCTCGACTGCATGAAGTTGATAACGCCTTCACGCATTAACGCATTAACTGCATGCAGTCGATCTCGGTTCCATGAAGTCGGTTTCTATTGCGTGTAGTTAATGCGTAAAGTCCTTATCCAATACCTCGATTGCATGAAGTTGATAACGCCTTCACGCATTAACGCA
>NW_020653726.1:17532064-17554098 GCF_003589595.1 Hyposmocoma kahamanoa | reverse complement strand
CTCGGTTCCATGAAGTCGGTTTCGATTGCGTGTAGTTAATGCGTAAAATCCTTATCCGATACGTCGACTGCATGAAGTTGATAACGTCTTCACGCATTAACGCATTAACTGCATGCAGTCGATCTCTGTTCTATGAAGTCGGTTTCGATTGCGTGTAGTTAATACGTAAAGTCCTTATCCGATACCTCGACTGCGATGTAAACGTCTTATTCTTACTCGACGTCGTTAATAATATAATAAATATAATAATAACGCACGCACTCAACATAGCCCCGCACTAGGAAAACCCTGTGTCGCGAGTGCCATGGACACACACATAGACAACCACAAAATCACACCCAAACTCAGGAGAAAAATAAATGTAGGCCATACAAATATTTCTCCCGGCCCGGGAATCGAACCTTCCCAGAGGTGCCGCTCTGCGTGGCAGTCATAGTAATTGCTCAGCCACAGAGGCAATTAAATTACATTTGATAAATTCTTAATTTATGTGCCGATATACCACGTTAAATCTATCATTTTTATCGATTAAGTAGATATCGGTGTTACTGACGTGGCAGAATCTAAGGTAAATTGTATAAATAAATAACAGTGACTAATTCACACGTTATATATATGCATATATAATTAATAGATGTCGGGATTGAGTTTTATATGGCCACCAAATTCCCCGAGTTCGCCTCAAAAGCCGTAAAAGTTTCCTGCGCACCACAAATTCTACTTCATCCAACTTTTTTTTTATAATATTAAGTTACGGGACGAACAAGTCGTGCGCCTGATTGTAAGCTACACGCCTATCCATAACAGTTGCAGTGCCACTCAGAGCTTTAAATCGCAAACATCTAAGGGACACTGCCACTGCACCCGTCACCCTGAGACATAAGTTGACAAGTCCCATACGCCTGTAATTTCACCAGCACCCTTACCATTCAAAAGCGGAACACAGTAATGATGACATGACTGCTTGGTGGCAGAAGCAGGTAGTAGTAGAACTGTCACTAGGTTTCATCATAACTCAAGAGCAACTACCACTAGATTACAAAGTCTTTAAATCGACTTCGCACTCAGATAGGACGCTATATAGATACGATGTGTTAATGAGGTTTCAGGGATGCTAGTCTAACCCAATGTAACTGCAGTGCCCCAACACAGTCCATGCAGCACTTACTGTTGCGCGCCTTGTTTCTGTACCTGTACGAGGGCAGATCACAACGCGGCCACGGACAGCGCAGTCAAGGTAGCAACGTATTATTCAGGGACAATACAGTCCTAAAATAAAGAAGTATCGACACGATAAGAAGAAGACGGGATTGAGTTTCAACATAAAGATTGATAGACGCAAATAAATATCCTAAGACATGTAACTTGATTCAGAGATGAAGGGAATTAAATATTATATATAGAGTATTATAGTCGCAGTAGAGCTCCTTGTGAAAGAATTCGTCATGGGAAGTTGTTTTTTATGATACCAAGTGACACATGTCTGATCAAGTCGTGCACCTGTCCAAAGTAGTTGTAGTGCCACGATCTAAGGCAGAGTTTTTTAACCTTTTTCTATTTATGGATGCTTCTCAAAATTTCAAAGAGCTCACGGACCTTTCCGGAAAGATGAAGAAGAAGAAAGGCTCGCTGGTTGCTTTGACGCGCGACTCGCTCGCTCGTCTCTTGGGTGCGAAAATTCAATAAGGTCACGCGTGCAGTACCTACTTAACCACAAAATATTATATACCAATTTTTATATAATGCATTTGCTATGTTTAGGTAAGGTCACCATAGACATTACAGGGACTACAGATTATAATGACCTCTTAGGGGTCCATGGACCACAGGTTAAGAAACCCTAATCTAAAGGGCAATGTGTCATTGTGCCTGTTACCCTTTTTTTTTTTTTGACAAGTCCTATATGCCTGTAATTTTATCAGCACCCTTACATCGTTTGTGTCGCAGGCTTAATACGACAATTTTTAAAATGTAAAACCAGGATTTTTTGTCATTCCCTGAAATAAAAATAATATTTAATAAATCAGTCTTCTTTATCATTAATTAATCTATTATTGAGTCGAGCCGCCCCGTTAACGACGTGTCTGGTCAAAATTGTAGGAGAGAGAGAGAGTGATTAAAGAACCATTTTTACTAACTACAGAGCGTTTCAAAAAGAAAACAAGGGTCCGCATTAGGCATTAAGGTTTAATAAAATAACGTTAAATAAAAAACAAACGACGATGTAAAGTCATTTACCATTGCATGACTTCTAGCATTCTGAAGTAATGTTTGTGAAAATATGTAGTTTAAATTCCAAAATGTAAACTTAAGGTCTCTCACCTACAGAAATATAAAAAAGACTAATAAACGCCGGACACCGTCTAATACGGCTAGACACGCATCCAAAAAGCCAACTATGTCCGGCTATTATAAAGCTTCTAAAGGCTATACAGCTTCCGCGTACTTGGATGATAAAAATCCGTGGTAGTGACCCGTTTAGCTCTTGCAGTTAGTCTCAATCTATGGTTGCTTGAAATTAATATAGTAAATGACAAATGGTACAAATGTATATCTACAAAGAGCAACCCCTAAAGTTTCTTGCTGATTCTTTTCAAGGGAATCTGCCTTACGAATGAGTAGTAGAGTTTAATCAAAACGATTTCAAGTATTAACTGTTTATCTATAAAATAAGGATTATTTGAGTTTGAGGCTTTATCCGGACGTTATAAGAAACTCGTAACTTGTAAGTATCTTTGCTTCATGAATTATGAATAAAAAATTTACGTGTGTGGATCCTTCACGGCCGTCGGGTTTATCGATTTACCACTAACCGATAATAAATGCCACTACAGACAACCAGCTGACAATTCAATGCGATGTACACGATTATTATCATTATTATGGTCATTAACTTAACTCTTTTACCCTATTACCTTGATATTAAATAGGTACTATATCATTCCGATCTGTTGCTTAATTTATTTTAGTTAATTTCGACTTCGAATTGACTAAAAGAATTGTTTATTAATATGTGTTGTCTAATTGTATTGTATTATGTGTTAAATCACATAATTTATGTGTACTGTGCTGTTAACGGAATGAACATTTTTTTCTTTCCAAAATAAAGTGTTAGAGAACCACGAGGTAAGGTAATATTTAACACCCTCGGTGTAATAAGGCCACAACGGAAAAAAGAATTTTTTTAGGTGAGTGGTTTAATGGTTCCCACGGCCCGTGACTTAAAACGCGCCGATTTGTATGGGCTCTATGCCGCTTACGATAAGAACGGTCCAAAGTTCAAAGTGTTAAGCTTGACGTGCTCTTGACTGTACTTGCGGCTCTACAAGTAAAGGTGCGGCAAAATTGCTAACTTTTTATGTACTTTTTTAACCGTTCGGCCAGCAACTCAGTGAACCAGAATACAGTTATATCCATCCTGTCCGCTATCATCTTCAGGATCTCATCACGAAGTTACTTTCGTAAGCCGTTTTTATTGCAACCCTTAGAATAATAACGCATAGAATGATAGTTTCATATCAAACGAACTGTCACAAGTGAGGCAAAAACCAAATTCATGTAGGCGTAAGCAACTTGTAACTACGCTCGTCGGCACGCACACAAATATACAAATAATGATGCCATGGAATAACATTTCCCTCAAAAGTGGGGAAATTGTATCTTGCTTAACTCATCATTAAGTTAAAGGTGCCTACAGATTTGCCCGACATTGTCGAACAGGTGCCTACAGATGTGCTCGATTTTGTCGATCGTTACTGTCGATCGACAATGTCGATCAGGTGCCTACAGATATGCTCGGTTTTGTCGATGAAAAACGAATATAGCACTTATTTGTAAATCCAAGATGGCGGACACGATTTTTCAAAATATGCTATATGGGTATCATTTTCGAGGTACTTGGGGGTGCTCATTACGAATATGGCACTCATTTCTAAATCCAAGATGGCGGGCGCGATTACTTGTAAAAAACACGAAAAACCTTTATCACTGTATAAGATACTTATCATTAGCTTTATCTTAAAAAGTGGAAACATTAGCAACTTATTTATCTTTGTCGTATTAAAGTTGAATAATTGTCGGTTTTAAGCATTTTAAATATTTGAATTAGCTGAATGTGAAAATTATTACTCAACCGTTTTCATACAACAAAACGGTTTTATTTTCACTTTTACTCCACTTGCACTAAAGTTAAATACCCTTTAAACCAATGCTTAAATTGATAAGACATTATTAACACAATGAATTAAAAGTGTCTTTTGCATTGGTTTAAAATGCAATTGAGTTTAGTGCAAGTGGACATTGAGGTAGTCTAGACTGAAAAACGTGTTCTCAAAGCGGGTTGAGTAACGTTTATAGCGCTCTTATAAGACCTTTACAGAATAATAAAAAGAAAAATGTGCTTTAAATTTTTATACAGGGGGCGCACTATAAGTTTCCGGAACTGGCCACTTACATAAACAATATTTAAAAAGTAATTACAACATTTGAAAACGTAACTCCTTGGCTGTAGACTATAGTTCGTTTCATCTGACTGTCACTTGTTTTTACATTGTGGCATCATTTTAGAAATTGGTTGTCTACATCACCAAGGATTTAACTCGTGAAAATTTTCGTAGTATGATTTTCTACGACTTTAAGGGTCGTATTCTAGAACTTTACTCAATGCTCAAGTCAGGATTGCACTGGAAACACAAGCACTAGAAATACGACCCTAATGGCAGGGACTTCGAGTGTGATTTCGAGTGCTTTAAACCATACTCAAATCCTGACTTGAGCATTGAGTAGAGTTCTAGAATACGACCCTAAGTGTAATTTAACAGCTCAGAGGAGCTTTGCTAGGCTTCAAACTGCTTTTGGCGATGAAGCACCATGCCAGACGACTATTCATAGCTGGTTTGCAGAATTCAAACGCGGTCGTGTGAATTTTAGTGACGAATTTCGTGATGGTCGCCCGTCCACTGCTGTGAACAACAAAAACAACGATGCTGTACGCCGTATGATCAAAACAGACAGGCATGTGACATACCATGAGATTCGGGCACTTTTAGGCATAGGTATGAGTCAAATACAATCAATACTACATAAACATTTGGGTGTGAAAAAGCTGTGCTCTCGGTAAATCCCACACAAGTTTGACTGAGGCTCAAAAAACGGATCGCGTTACTTGGTGCAATGCCATGCTTACCAGATTCAACGAAGGGGCGTCAAATTTGGTATGGACCATAGTAACAGGTGACGAAACATGGACTTATAGTTACGATCCCAAAACAAAGCAGCTATCGAGCGTATGGGTCTTTCGAGATGAGCCGAAACCAACCAAAGTGGCGCGCGTGCAAAGTGCCTCTAAGCGGATGATTGCTTCTTTTTTTAATAAAACTGTACACATGGCTACTGTTTCTTTGGAGAATCGTTGTATCCTGAATAGTGATTGGTACACGACCATTTGTTTGCCGGAGGTTATTGACAAACTTCGTAAAAATAACCGTAAACGCCATATCATCTTGCACCACGATAATGCCAGTTCTCACACGGCCAGACAGACAAATGAATTTTTGAAGATGAACAACGTTGAATACATGAGTCATCCCGCGTACAGTCCCGACCTGGCACCTTATGACTTTTATTTATTTCCAAAAATTAAGAACCAGTTACGCGGTCAACGATTTTCATCACCTGAAGAGGCTGTCGCAGAGTATGAAAAATATGTTTCAGAGATTGTCACGGAGGAGTGGCATAAATGTTTTCAAAATTGGTTCATTTACATGAAAAAGTGCATTAACGCTAACGGAGAATATTTTGAGAAACAATAAATTCATCTCTGACCATTTATAGTATTTTTTTTCTTATTCATTCCGGAAACTTATAGTGCGCCACACGTTTGACATATTTTAGCTAGTTTGGCCAGTTAGGTATTAGGTCTACATGAGCGATAAAATAGATGGTGATATCTTATCTTTAACTACTGTACGTTCCATCAGATTGCAAATACAAAAAAATGCTTAAATTAAAATATCCCTTAGGCTCGATTTATATTGCGGCGGAACGGAATGGAAGCGAATTTTTGTAACGATTTTGTACATAGCATAATGAACTTTATGGTCAATTGTGTAACGTACAAATTAGATAGGTACGAGTCAAAATCTTCCGCGGAATGCGCGAACATTTTCGAGCATGCTCGACGATTCCACGGAAGATTTTGGCTCGTATCAATATTGTTACAAAAATTCGCTTCTATATCTTTACTAATAAGTAAATATCTTTAATTGCCTCGGTGGCCGAACGGTTACCATGCTGGACTGCCACGCATAGGTCCCAAGTTCGGTTGCCGGGTCGGGAGAAATATTTGTATGGCTTACATTTATATCTCTCGTGAGTTTGGGTGTAATTTGTGGTTGTCTATGTCTGTGTCCATGGCACCCGCGACACAGGGTTTCCCTAGTGCGGGGCTATGTTGAGTGTGTGAGTTATTACCGTCATTATTATTATCTCCGCAATACAAAACAAAGGAACATTTAGAAAACATTACACAATTTATAATAATGTGTTGTGGGAGACTGGAGCCCAAACTAAACAGAGCTTGTGATATGGGTCTCCAGGCACCCAACCCCTAGTATAGTCAAGTAAGTGGCACCTACTGAAGGGACTCGTCAACCTTTAAATGCAACTCTAGGCCGCTTAATATAAGAACGGTCCAAAGTCCAAAGCTTGAAGTGCTGTTGACTGTACACACATAAATGCATGTAAATAGCTTTACATAAGGCGTAGGATCATAATAGGTATTGACTTATCGATTAAATAAGTGTGTAAGTAGACAAATACATTTGAATCCTTATCGTGAATGTATATAGTGATTATAAAAATATAAATGATGAGAACCACAGAGCAAATAATTACCACAAACAGCCTTTTAGTTAAACATTGTTATCTACGTTAGGTATTATGTAATTAAGTCCATTTAATGTCAGGACGATTCACCATTATGACATTCAATTATTTTTCATGAAATGACTCCATTACTTTGTTATAATTATTAATATAAAGATTACTTACAAAACACTTAGAAGAATTCCTTCAACCCGGCTGGATTCGAACCAACGACTTATTAGCAAACCGTGTTAGATGCTATGCCAAGCCACGAAATAAGCCACCGGACTCTACGAATTTTTCCATGTGTTTGTTGCAGGTCTTTGTTTTTTAACGACTCCCAATCGATCGAGCTCTACTGCTACAAAATATATTGATTGCTCTAGGATGGACGCTACAATACCAACATCTGTTTGTCTTTAGGGTTCACAGAAATCCACACAGAAATTCGTAATATTCATGTGAGAACGTTAACAGTAGCATTGAATTCGTCGTAGTATTACTTTTTAATATTTTATGTAAACAAGTTCTATTTGGAATGTCCGGAAACTAAATCTGAAGTGGCTGAGTAAGATATAAATATTGTCATGATTTAGGTACTTCACACAAATGTTTACGTAATAGATACTATTCATAGATTTTTTACTAACAAATTATGGACCAGTTTCGAAATAAATGATTATTAATATATTATTATTATTATTATATTATTATAGATAGATAGATAGATTAGGTGTAGTATTCGTATTATCTAGAGAACAATAATGCTTCTCGCACACTTGGTCAGATAGTCGATTAAGGTTTTAGAATGGACAAGATATTTTTCTGTTGACATTCGTCTCCTTTGTCACCCTTATAGACCTAATATCGAACGACATTTGGAACTACATTACCATATAGTCGTTATTTAGTAGAAAGAGCGCATATTAATAGAGCGTAAATTTTTCAGTGGAGCATGCTTACGGTTTGGACGACTGTTTTAAAATATATCTACGTCCTGTTTTAAAATTCAATTTAGGTTTTAATTAAGTTTAAGTTTTAAAAGATTATGACCATAGAAAGTAATATAAAAAAGTAATAGCAGCAGAACTAAATTAATTATACTTTTTTAACCGACTTCAATAAAGGAGGAGGTTCCAATTCGACTAATAAAGAGGGTACCTCAGTAGTGGTCCCATTCAAATTTAAAAAAAATATTTCACGTCTAAGGTGCCAGCCTCTAACTAAGGGACCAATGCATTTTGAGGTCGGTGTTAAACACAGGAATAAACTGGATTCGATAGTAAATCTCAGAATCGGGGTGGCCAGATCGAAAATTAATATTAAGTATTTATTTTATTGAATATTATCATGATATTTTATTATCATGATATTCGCATATTTTTTACATACTCCACTAATTTGGTTTTATTGTTGATAAATTATTATTTTTTAGATAATTTTTTATTATAATTTATATTATTGATACAAAGATCGAACAACACAAAGAAAAAATACTTCTATCGATGAGTTTTATGTTACAATCAATCATGTACGAGATAGCATGAAAAATATATGCACCCGCTATCTTCTTTTTTACCTCCAACAATTTACAGTTCTAGCTTAAGTCGAATGAACAAAATTGTTTTCTGTCTCTTTTATAAAAAAATCACTTAAAACGGTACCGGTAGTTTTATTTTATTTTTCACAACTGTAGTTTTCCTTTGAACCGTTTCGGTCACTTAATCAAGCTAAGTCCATTGTGCTAAAAATCCAACCTTCTCCTCGATTATATACCTACTCACTTGTATACCTAATCATAAGTTGCCTATGACATTCAATATAGACGATTTTTCTCAAGCTAGAGAATTCCCTGTACTTACTGTAAGTAACAGATGAAATCAATTCCTGGAGCGCTACTGCGAACACCCATAATTAACCCATTTTATACGTCCCACTGCTGGACACGGATTCCTCTGAGGTTTAGGCCATAATAGTCCGCCACACTGACTCAATGCGTTTTAGGGGACTTCATCGTTTTTCCAAGGATTGTAAACCTTCGACGTGTAGATTTTAACACAATGTTTTCCTTCACCGAAAAGCTCATTGGTAAATTTCGAGAGACTTCTCAGTTTCTCTGGGTTCAAGTCCGGATTCGAATGCTAACTGCTAACTGTTGTGCTACAAAGGTAACGTGACTGGAACGGGACAGTCCCGATTTTAAGTTTAGTTCCGCTGTCCCTATAATGCTTGACAATATCCCGCTTCGACAAAACAACACACATGTGACATTAATCCATATTAACCTAAAAAAACGGCGCGAAAGGGAAAAATACGATGAAGCCAGCTCACCAGACTTTTCAAGATTTTTTTTTAATCATCAAACATTTTGTTACTCATATCTGAATTATAAACATGTATTTTATTTTTAAAACAATAATAAATGTACAGGCGCTGGGCGTCCCGCTTTGAGAGAAAAAATAATGGTCACGTTCTAAATAGGTCGCCATTTACACGAAATTATATTTCTGTACTACTAAAGGTATTCATGTCCTTCCTTAACAGTGGAAATACTTCACAAAAACGTGATCAAAGAAGTCCGGAACTCCGCAATCGCTCCCGGTACATTAGTTCGAGTGAAGCGAGGCAAAGAAGTTCCTGCAGATCTGGTGTTACTCTGCTCGGCTGGGGAGAAGGGGAAGTGCTATGTTACGACGGCTAATCTTGACGGGGAAACGAATTTGAAGACTTTGAGAATACCGCCGCCTTTGGTCGGATTCACGCCAGGTTAGTTGCCTATGCAATTGTGCTGTTCACTTGGTGGTGGTTACTGTGGAATGTGGATCTGTCATGAAATATTTCAAACTCAGGCTTGTTTTAGTGTTTCAGGAATGGCCGTTTGTCCGTGTTATATGTGCATTCAGAAATAATGTATATCTAGTGTATCTTTTTTGAAGATGAAGTAAAATGACAGTTTATGTCGCAAAAGTGTTGCTCGCTTGCAAGCAGCCAGTGATTGTGAGATCGATAAATATTATATCAACTATCGACTGAATGTTGGTTCCGCTTTATGCAATAAATAACCGAACTTGTTTAATTTCAATCGTTATCGGATCATTGTTCGTACAACTGCTGGGCACAGGTTCATTTGAATCGTAAATTTTTGTAAGTTCGTACATACATACACTACATTTAGAATTATTATAACTTCTAAAAATACGAAGAGGATACATATTTGAAAGTTTTCCATTTTAATCTAATATAGATAATCAAATCCAAGTATTCTTGTTAAAATGTACGTAAATAAAAATTGATTTCGTTATTTGTAGGTCAACAATCAAAATAAGAATTAAGAAGGCAATAACGCAATGTATAACCATGAACGTCGTAACATTCACAATTTAGATATTTTTTGGCAAAATTTTATTTTCTTTCACAATCTATCGATAATATTGTCGACAACAACTACATGATTAATTAAAATTTTATAAAAACTGGCAACCCTGCAAATGTAATTTTACTCCGAACCTCTAAAGTTGTCTTGTCTTAATGCGTGTGTGTAAGTTGTCAATTTGCAGAAATGGCCCTATTACACCAAGGATACGATAAATTTACATATATACTTATAGTCTTACTTACTTACTTACGTTCTTACTTTTTTGAAGACGAATATTCGTTTTAAAAAAAGACAGAATATATATTTATCATATCCTTGGCGTAATAAAGCCATATCTGCAAAGTGTTGTCACTGATAGGCTTACACGCATTAAGGCAAGGCAAGTTTAGAAGTTTAGAAGTTTAGAATTGAAATCATCAATCAATCAGATCTTATATAATTGAAATGTACAATAACAGCATATCAAACTTGACATTTGGACTTTTGACCGTTCTTATAGTAAGCGGCGTAGAGTTAAAACGTGTCTCAACTTTGCTTGTAATTATGTTTATATGTGAAACGAAATAAAAATACTTATATATCTGCCTGTTCTATTCCCATCAGTAGTCCGAAACGACATTTTCCAGAAATAACATTTGCTCGAATGTTCATAACCTCGAAAGTAATTTTGAGAGGAAAATGTTTTTTCTTTTAAACCTAACTTAACCGAACCTAATCGTGTGTTTGCGAAAAACATTCAACATATCCTGAAAGAAGGTTTCGTTATAATTCGGTTTTAATGAAAATTCGAAAAAAAGGTTATTTCGGAAAAAATATCGAGTTTGTGATAGGTTACCCTATCTATTGTATAATGTAATAAAATGCTTTTTATACTTTTTGCTGCAAGGTCGGGGCGTGTATCATTTGTAATTTTGTATAAAAAATGTAACTGGGATTTCTGTAGTATATTTATAAAATAGTGTATAATTGCGGTGAGTGAGGTGGTTTCTTAATTATATATTTAATTAGAAACTGCATACGCGCTGCATATGCGGTGTCTACAGCGACGAATATTTGACTTGTGGTTTACATTACATACAAGGTGAAACCTGAAAACTTGCAAATTGTTGAGCTGTTACCTATTCTTCAACACAGATTTAGATTTTAAGCCACTATTTCAAGATTTTTATATATCATTGTAATGTTGAAGAATAGAGTCTTTTTATTTAATTTTTTCTTTTAAATATATTTTTTGTTACCAGACATATTACCCCAGAACATGAAAATCGAAGTGCCCAATCCAGTTGCCGACCTATACACTTTCTATGGTCGGATAGAGATTCCTGGTTATGACAGCTTACCGTTGACAATTGACAACCTGATGCTGAGAGGCTCCAGGGTTAAGAACACAGAATGGGCAATCGGTTGCGCTGTTTACACTGGTTAGTAGATGATTTGGTTTAAAGACAATTTTTACAAAACTACGTAAAGGGTAAGGTATAAGGTGGTACTGTAATACTAATAATAAGTCCCTGGTGCGGGGAATACCGCCTCTTTAATTCAAAATTTAACTTTATCTTTTTCGCCATGGGAGAGGCAAGAGTCTAAAATAGATAATAAAAAACCGACTTCAAAAATTCGTGGAATTACATGTATGTGCTAAGAAAAAATAGAAATAAATTAATTTGCTACTCCGTGAACCCACTGATGGTTAAATCGTGCAAACTGCGCTTGTGTTGAATATGCATGCAGTTAATTTTCCTACACACAGCAACAAAAAGAATCAGAAGAATAGACGCCGCTGGGTATTATCATTCAACAAGAACGTCGAGATAAGTTCAATTTCTTAAAACTTTATTGAATTCAACATATACGTAGTTTGCTTGACCGATTTATACTAATCGTTCAAATTAACCATGTCAAACAAGGATAATCCTTCATTCTAAGGAATAATCACCAAACGCACTTGCTGCGCCTTTGAACCCGGTTTTTAGCTAAGGAAATCCCGGATTTTTCGAAATTTTCGATTTTGTCTTAAAACTCTGAAAACGTAAATTCGTAACTCTAAATATCATCGTATCACGACACGTATCACATTAATAATGATAAATAAACGCTAACTCAACCATGCAGAGTGAGCGTCCTCGTGTCCCATGGTTTGACCATGTTAAGTTAAGCAGGGGTCAAATTGTCAGCGCGCATAGGCTTCGATCCGGACACGTTCCATTAAGACAAATTTTTGTATTTGATGCGGAGGGTGAACTTACCGAATTCCGAAGTGTGTGGAATTCCTGACTACACATTTTTGTTCGAAAATCGCCTCCAGAGCAACGGAACAAGATACATCAATGTGTAGCTTGATGTGCTGGCGTGTGTACATCATTTAAATATTGGGTAGTTTAAATCTGTTTTGTCGGAGCCAACATGTAGCGCCGCGGAGATTTTGTATATATGTTTCGTTAGGTAATAATTTTGATTTATCTGTTTGGATTTTATTAAGTGTTTTCTAGAGGTATTGTTTTTCTAACGAGGCTGACATGTTCAGTAGCGCTCAAAGTCCCTAAATAAATAAAGAGTAAAAAAATGCTAGGAACTCTGGTACCTGACTACAACGCAGCAACAACATTAGCAAGATGGTTGCAGGTAACCTTTTGATAGCGAGGGGCAAGTGAGATGCGCGTGCGTGAGCTGTGTCACAACAAATATGCTCTAACTATGCATATTTATATGAAATAATAATGATGTTGTGAGTTTGATTTTTATTACAATTTAAGAAGTTGATTTATCTCATTGAAGCTGTGAATTCCATAAATAATAAAAATAATCTACAAAAAACTGTCCATTTTTTTTTACTTTTCCGATACTTTCAAAGAATTATTTGGGAGACAATAGAAAAATATCCGAAAAAACCGAATACTCGGGTAAAATTAAAAACTGAAGAAACCGGTTTTCAAAATCACTCAGTTTTTGCTTGCCCTACTAGTCAGCGCGAGCTCGAGTGTCGCGGCCCATGGGCCACGGGCCCTGGAAAGGCGGCATTAATCGCCGCTGAGTACTAGGCTGTCAGGGGAAACGGGAGTTATCACAAATATCGCAATTAGTAAAAAGGAAGCGGCACGCGTCGGCGGTCCGCGCAGCGTCTTTTTCGCTTTTATTGCATGGACATGAACCTTTTTTCTGATAAATGTGGTGACTCCCTCACCTAACATTCCTTACAAAGACTTTCTTTATAAATAAATACTATTCCATTTCAGGCGAGGAAACAAAACTAGCTTTGAACTCAAAATACACGGGCAACAAATTCAGCTCGTGCGAGCGGGCAGTGAACGGGTTTCTCGGATTATTCGTATTACTGCTTGTCCTCGAAATGGTGGGCTCGCTCTTAGCCAAGATCATGTTGGAGAGTCGGCGCAGTGGCCATGAAGTATATCTCGGACCATGTAAGTAGCATTAAAATTTTTATTATCTATCAATCCGTGTCAGATTATATGTCGTAGGAGTTTAATTAATTTTATTTCAGCTATTTATATTGAATATAATACAAAATAATCAACAACTTTAGATTTTTTTTAAATTTTCACCTTTTTTATATTTATTTAACGTTGTTTATCATTATTAGGGTCAATATCATCATCAAGTCATTATATCTACACATTCTGCCTTATCGTAAATGTCTTATTTAGTTGCAGCGTATATTTGTCTGAGTCGACCGTGATCATGGGACCTGTAAAGGGCCCGAAACGTTGGTTTGTTTGAAAAAACAATACATTACAATACATATACATTCCACTGTAAAGATGGGTCTCCTTTAACGGATCCGGTTTTGCATATGTTTATTTCAATGTATAGTAGAAAATCAGGGTGTATGCTATTCTGTTCAAAGCATGTTTGAATTGACATGAAATTTGGACTTCTTTCGATTTTCAGTTACATCGCCGCGTGGACGAGTGCTGGCACTTACATCAGATCTGTTCTCCTTCATGCTTCTCTATTACTACATCATTCCGTTTTCGATGTACGTCACTATTGAACTCTATAAGTTTATTGGTGAGTTATTTTTTTTTATTAATAATAGACACACGCTTGGCCACAATCTCACCTGATGTTAAGCGTCGATGTGACAGACGTTGGTACGCGTTTACCTAAAACACGCCTATTCACTCTAGCCTTAAATAGCCCCAAATTGTACTTTTCGGGAAACACAGATTATTAGAGTATTCCATTCGTCTGTTGTACGCATCAGAAACAGGGAGGCAAAGCGCTTAGTGAGAATGAGCGGTATTTCAACGACATAATGATGAAGTATTCCGGACCTCCTAATGGACCGAAGAAGGAACGGTGATGGTGGAACTAAATTGAAAAGTTCCTTCATACAGTCCCAGAAATGTATCCGATAGAAAACTGACGAGCTACTTTTCTGCGATGGTCAAGGTTTTGTAGCTTCGACTCCTCAAGAGAGTTGTTGTTAGTAAGTCTTTTTGCTTTTCGCTACACCGAGTCCAAGATAGCTAATTGGTAATGGGCAGAGCGTCCCAAAGGTGGCAGAAGTACTCCATACACGATCGAACTTGTGCTTTATACAGATTTAAAAGCTGTTCAGGTGTGAAGAACCGCCTGACATTTTAAAATATGTCTAGTTTTTTGGTAGCAGTTTTTGCCAAGCACTCTATGTACCGCCCAAAGTTGAGGTTAGATGATAAGTTTAAACCAAGTAGTCGGCACGGATACATCTCGGAAAGTCAGAGTAAGGTGTACGGCATTCCGTTTTGATGAGATAAGACACGTCTGTGTTTCAGCCGCATTAAACCTGACCCTGTTTTCCTCTCCCCAATCGGAAGCCTCTCGCTTTCACCTTTCACCTTTTCGAATTATTCAATATTATTAATTGTATGATTCTCACAAGAAAATAAAATTGTAAATGGGGTAACAATATTTTTATATTTAACAGGCTACTTTAGGTTGGGCTGACTGCAGTTCATGTGCATGTTGCAGACAAAGTTCCATGGGACCTGAAAAGAACCCAAAACATTGCTTTATATTTTAGCAATCGCGAAAACTCTTTTATTTGTTCGACTACATTCTAGTTTTGTACACAATGACCTGAGTATCTTTCTTAGTGACCAATCTGAAGTTGAAAGTCAAATTTTAATTTTTTAAATTCCAAAGCACATTTTCTTAAATGTACTTATGCGTCACACTTAGCCAAATCAAACCGTGTAACTTCTGCGTCTCCAAATTTCTTCCAACCAGAGATCTCGTTTTCGTCGTAAATTTGATCTCTGTTGCAGAATAGTCATCTCTAATTGAAATAAATTGGAAGACGCTACTGAATTTACGCCGTGTACTTTCGATATTCCTATCGCAAACTCAAATTTTAGACTGGCTTTCTTGTTAGACAGTTAAAAGGTAGTCATAAATAGATACAAAAAATGTTGTTTAATCTTCTTTTCAATAAAAAAACACTTTGAGTTTAAGTCCTAGGTTTACTCAAATTATAAAGCTTACACTATTTAATATTACTAGGTGCTCTATTCATTGGTTGGGACAATGATTTCCGTTGCGAGGAAACCGGTCGGCCAGCCGTCGCCAATACATCAGATCTAAATGAAGAATTAGGTCAAGTGGAAGTCTTATTCTCAGATAAGACTGGCACACTTACTAAGAACCTAATGGTGTTCAAAACTTGCTCCATTTTGGGACAAGTCTATGAAGAAAAAGAAGGAAATCTATACCGTATGGGTATGTTTGATGATTCCGTTGATACTGGTCAGGTCAGTGTCTTTCTTTTGTTATTTATAGGTACAGCAAAGACAACCAACATTCAGTGCACCTCACATGCAGTTTGCTGCACCAATTGTAACAACATACTTAAAAAAATCATAGTTTAGAGTATTTGAGAAAGACTTTTAGTCTCACTTGCACAATTACGTTAAGGGAAAACAGGAAGATTTAGACATTTGTTGGTATGTCAATGAGTTCAGATAAACATTTTCCCGTGAGAGATAACTTGAGCAGCGCCAACTTACTTTCTTAATGTGTAATCTACTTACCTAGATGTAAACAAGGCAATGCGCGCGGCGACTACGCGGTGTCAACGCGAGGTATTGTAATTTGCATTTGCATTGCCAATGTTTCATACCTACTGTACTAAATGTTTCTTCTATTTCAGATAGACATCAAATTCTTTTTCACAATTCTTGCTCTCTGCCATTCGGTGCAGATTTCGAATGAGGACAAAAGGAGATTAACTGCTCAGCTCTCAGCAAACAACTTTCAACTAACCAGCTTTTTAAAACGATTAAAGACTAACATAATTAAGAACGGAGTCACAACAAACAATAACAGAGAGAATGCGGTCCAAAACAACGTTACTAATGGTAATATTAGTCATCTAGATTACCAGGCAAGCAGCCCTGATGAGAAAGCTCTAGTAGAAGCGGCGGCTAGGGCCGGTGTTACGTTCTTGGGGGAGGATGGTAACAATTTGCTTGTCAAAATCGGGGAAAACACAGAAATGTATGAGCGTTTGCAAGTGATTGAATTCACGTCGGATAGAAAACGCATGTCCGTTATTATTAGAGACAAAGACGGAAAGGTAAGAATCAGTAATTGTGATTACGCGAAATTGATGGTCGTGATGACAATAGAAGCACCCTATTCTATAATAAAAAATGCAGCTGACTCTCGTAGCTGAATAAAAAATCTTTGTATTTCAAGTAGCTTTAAGATTGAATAATAGTGAAACGCGAGTTAAGGGAAAATAAATTAAGCCAAATTCGCGCAAAACGCGAGTGAACCCTCTTGATAGACTAAATCAAGGGCCCGTTTCGCGAGATAAAGATAATGTTATAAGTTATAAGAATGTTATAAGTAGGTAAATTCAGTGCCTCCATTGAAAAACGGAAGAAGACGAGTTTTGCCCTTTTGTTTTTATTGCACCATTGGCTTCAGCGTGTCCGATTACATAGCAAATCAAAAGGACGTCTCTCAAACAGTTTCCTAACGTTGTTTTTTTATTGAACTCAGGGCATAACTTTACGGGCATTTTTATGAGTCTAAAGGTACAAGTGCACTCAACTCAAAAAATACATGGAAGTTTAACGAATACCTACGGATATATTTTTACATAAAGACATTTTTCGTATTGTTCCATAATGACGGGGAAAACAAGTAACACTAAAAGCGATTATTGCCTTATTCCACAGTGTACGTAAAGGTATAACTGAGCTCTCCATATTTATGTGGTCTGTGGAGCTCTCCGTTTGTCCCACAGGATACGATTGGTCATATCCGCAACTATGCCGTGTTGCTATTGGTTAATAGTTTGTAACAGAAAACTTGTCGTTTTATTCCTTTAACGATTTTATGTCTTTTATCAATGTGGTTAGTATCATAAGTATTGTTATAACCATAGAATGGCCGCAGTTAAGGGAATAAGTCGTTTTATGTCTTAAAGTTTGTTAACATAAGTCGTGTTCTTCCCGTTAAGCACTCTAATAAAGATGCAACTCGAAAAAAACTTAAAAGAATATAGAAAATATGACTGAATATTTTACTAATAATATCCGTCAAACGAAAGTTTAGAAGTATACCTAAAGCTAGAAATCATAAAAAGTACTAGTAATCAATGCGAACAACCAATAATCAATAAAAGTATGGTTTTTTGCCTCTCCTGAAATTTGTCGATTTCGAATTATTCCCTTTTTCACTGGAGGCACTGAATTTCAAATTAAATAAGAGGATGTCAATCGCAAATTTTTATTTTGTATGATGTGTATAATCGTTGAGAAAGGTTGTGCAAATCGACGTAATTGCTGACGAGGATGCGCTAGACGTACCTACAGGAAAGGAATGATCTTTCGTGCGGGGAGACTGCTTTCGTGCCCATAAATAAATCAATAATGTGCCAGATAACGATATCAATTACATGGTCTCAAACTAAGTAATTCCCTACTATGAGCACCAGAGCAATGGAATTTACTCCAGGGCCGACAACATTCAGATCAGAAAGAGTTTGGAAAATTCATTTCCGAAATTAGTCCCACGCACTGGAATCGAACCCAGAACTTACTTATCTAAAGCCTGCAGTGCTGATTCTCGATAGATAAAGTCGACCTTTAGCGTTCGACATACGAGTGTTTAAATTCGCTTTAGATATAACAAAATATTGATATAAATCTAATGCTTTGGTTTTCGCGATCGTTACACATTGAAAATAAAACAATTTTTTCGGATCTTAGTTTTTCCAAACCAAATAAAGTATTTTTATTTATTTAACATTTTACGAGTATATTCTCTTTTCAATGAAAACAGACGTAACTATTAATTAGATTTTTTTTATTGATTATGTTTTGAATACGACTGTATTTCGACCTAGAATCTTTATTGACACCGAGAGTAAAAATTTTTGGACAAGTGACATTTTAATAATTAAAACACTCAGAAAATAATCCTTCGATCCGGTCGACAACGAAAAAAGACACGACAACAAGCACATAGAAAAATTCATGAGATCCGCTGGTTCGTTCCGTGGCTTACTTGGTATAGCGTCTGGTACGGTATAGCGTCTGTCACGGTATGCTAGAAGACGTCGATTCGTTCGATGTTTCTAGTAATATTTATAAAAAACTAGTGGAGTAATTTCACAAAAAATAATTGAATATCAGTTCAATAAAAATTTAAAAAATTGATATTTTAGTCATACTTTTTGAAGATTTGAGGACGTAAAATGATTTATCTATCAATCGGGAAAATGACAATCTCATCACAATCAGTACCCAAGACCTTTATTAAAATAATTATTTAAAAAATGCCGTTATCTACGCCTTGAGACTTTGTAACGTGTACTACTTATTGACTACAATATTCGTCTCTATTATAATTAATAATTTGTAGATTCTCCGCGAGACCACTGAATGTTAAATCGTGCAAAATAACTGCGCTTGGGTTCAATGTTATATGTATATATGTATAAAGCTACAAATCCTGACTCACTTAGAAAAATAGAACGCATACTTCTCGGTATGGTGGAAAAAATATATTTTATCCACCATACATTTTTCAATATGGCTGCCATAGAAGTGTTTTTGGCGGCAGATGAAAATTTGCTCTAATTCGATTGAAAATCGGCATGTGGGGATCTCTATGGCTGTTTAATAATAATTTGCAGTCAAAATTTATTTTTTACTTTTTACCGTAGCGGAGGGCGAAGTCTGAAGCGTCCGCACGCCACCTTGCGTAGGTAGTATACGGAGGCTCTATTACGGTACAAGATTTCACAATTGTTCAAAATATAAGGCATACTTCCCGATGTAGTGGAAATAAGGTACTTATAGCGTTGTTGTATCTCGACCGTCTCTCTGTTAGATTCTTTTTTCTTGGAAGCTATGCCAAAAAGAGAAGTTTAAGGAAAAGAGGCCAGACAATCACTCCAAATTTCTGATTTCAAAGTAGGGAATTTCCTGTACTATGAGTACCAGACGGTAACGATAATTCTGAGGGCAATACCCAGAATACCCTGACCAGAACCAATTAATTTTTTTTTTGTAGGAAATGAAACAATTTTTCCGGATTTAAATCGCGTATATTTGTTTTTTCAAACAAACCGACGTTTCGGGCCCTTTACAGGTCCCATGGTCACGGTTGACATGGTACGCGATTTAAATCCGGAAAAATAGTTTTATTTCCTATGTGTAACAATCGCGAAAACCTAAGAATATTTTTTTGGTTCAAATCAGGGATCGAATCTGGAACCTCCTTATCAAGCGTCCACAATACTTGATTGCTGTGCCAACGAAGAGCATAAGCACACCCCGTAACCTGAAACGGATCACGCGCCGCAGGCAGAGCCCGACCCCACCGTAGGTGGGGTATAGGGCTCGTTTTTTATGCAGTTAATTATACCATCAAAAAACACTTGACACGTGTTTCCTCTCTTTACGAGGCATCATCATCAGAGATCTATCCATGAACATAATCTCGACATCGTGTTTAAATCACTCCTGCAATTTATAAGATGGTTTTGTAAAACGTATTTGTATTTACAGATCTATCTATTCTGCAAAGGGGCAGAAAGCTCAGTATTCCCTCTTTGCAAGAACAGAGCAATGGAAGAAGAAGTAGACAGGGACATTAACATGTTCGCGAGTCGGGGTTTAAGGACACTCGCTGTTGCCTACAGAGAAGTGCCCGAAGAAGAGTACTTGAATATCAGTGACTGTGAGTATCAACCAATGTTATTTAAATGAATATCACAACATAAGTACAGCAATTACTAAGCTAGTCTTAACTTTCAAATTTGACAGTTAGGTTCTTGCACATAATTCAAAGTTACCTATTGTCGAAGAATCGAGTAGAGAACTGCCGGTGGCACTACGTTTATATTAGAGACAAGATATTATAATTCAGAGCTCATTTATTTTGAAAACACAAGATAAATAGAAGTTGACATTAACAAATTTTAGTAACAGTAGAGCTTATTATGAAAGAATTCGTTTATGGAAATATTGCCTAACCTTCCTATTTCTGCTGCCAAGCAGTAATGTGAGCTTTACTGTGTTCCGGTTTCGAAGGGTAAGGCTGCTGGTGAAATTACAGGCACATGGGACTTGTCAACTTATGCCTCAGGATGACGGGTGAAAAATCGATTTAAAGCTCTTACCACCAGATGCACGACATGTTCGTCCCGTCATTTAGTTAATATGATGTTGTTTCATTGTGCCTGGGAAGCATTAGGCATACAATAGTAGTTTATGTGACTATTACATAATGAAAGGCTTTAAAATACGAGTGCGAGTTTTGAAACGAGCCAACTAAATGCCTAATTATGTACAGTTACATACACTCATTGACTTACAAATAAATGGACGACGGGTCTAATACAAAAACCACAAAAAAAATGTCCCAAGTCAACCTATTCGAAATTTAAATTGTAATGTCATCGCAGTATCGCGCTGTCAGTCGAACAAATGAAGACTAAAGCGAAGTTTGGCGCTCTGTACCTATACGATTTTAGCGCCTTACAAGTGCGGACACTTTTTAGCGCGGACCCGACGTCCATATAATTGTAAGTCAATGCATACACTGCTCTATACACGTACTATACGCTCTCTATGATGTGTTCAGGAACCGCATGTTACGACTGGCGAAATGGCGGTAAATAAAAACTTTCCCACGCATGTCATGCAACTGTGGTTTTTTTTATTCATAGACAAACTAAAGTCGGCCCCAACTATCATATTGTTCAATAACAAGTAACGTGTGAAATTTGGCGAAATTGTTTGCTATTGACATTTCATTTCGAATGAAACTTCATCTCGACTGATATTAGAATCGAGGTCGAGTCCCTTTTTTCCTATATCTATGGTCGAGTCAAATTGTTTTGATTTTCAGAAATGTTCGAAATTTGAATGTAATAATAAAATCGAATTCGATGCTATTATTATGCGTTAACAACATTTTCACAGATAAGAAATTGGTTCTAACAAAACTGTTTATCCTTATGCTGGTCGTAATTAGCGGTTTTTGAACACATCGTAGAGGGTTTATGATATGTGTGTAGATAAAGATATTGAAGACATATTATCTATTTACTAAAATACATTATAAAGTAATAATCAGGATTAAGGGCGCATTCAAATTAGACGCTTATAATAGCGCTACAGTGGCGGGTTTGTGGCGCTGCAGCCGCGCCACTACTATGAATTTTCACACAATATCTAGTCTGTAAAAGAGGCACGCATGTGGCGCGACTGTGATGCTTATAACAGCACTGCAGTGGCACCGTCTGTGGCGCTGCCACTGAATATGTCTGTGG
>NW_020653726.1:17522980-17532054 GCF_003589595.1 Hyposmocoma kahamanoa | reverse complement strand
GCCGCGCCACTACTATTGATTTTCATAGAATATCTAGTCTGTAAAAGTGGCACGAGCGTGACGCGATTGTGGCACTACTGCAAAACCTGCTGCGCTTCCAAAAATTTTGTATGAACATTAGTAGCTGGAGCGCTGGAGAGCTTTTATGAGCGTCTAATTAGAAGGCGCATTAGACCTTAACTAGGTATAACATATTTATTGATTTTTTTATTACTATACTATATAAGTATCGCATACGAACATGGAAAGAGCGAAATATTGGTTTCCATAAAAAGAAATATACGCCACTAAGATCTGAAAAAAATATTTTTATTTCCAATATGCAGCAAGCGCAAAATATCGTATATGGATATGGATCTAATACATCAGAGAAAAATTCAGCCGCGGTGATTACGACCGATAGACATTTGGGCCATTAATAATAACAATATTACGGAAAATGTATGTACTTAGAGAACAAAATAGTATAAGAGAAAAAATAATAATGTTCGCAGCAATAAGGTATCTGGACGGCCACAGTGCATCGGATTTAGCTAAAGTGACGCAACAGTACCACGTATTGGAGCGAGAGCTGACTCTGGTCGGCGGGACAGGGGTCGAAGACTGCCTGCAGGACGACGTCGCCGACACGCTCTCTTCGCTGCGCCGCGCTGGCATCAAAACTTGGGTCCTGACTGGGGACAAAGTAAGGATCCACTTGTAGTTTGGCTGTACTTGTGCAAAACACTGAAAGAAATTGAATACTGTTATTTTTTTAATAATATCAAGTGACGGAACGAACAAGTCGTGCGCCTGGTGGTAAGCTACACGCCAGTCCATAACAGTTGCAGTGCCACGCAGAGCTTTAAATCGCAAAGATCTGAGAGGCACTGCCACTACGCCCGTCACCCTTAGACATAAGTTGACAAGTCTCTTGTCTGTAATTTCACCAGCACACGTACCCTTCAAAACCGAAACACATTAATGGTGACATTACTGCTTGGCGGCAGAAATAGGTAAGTAAGCAGTACTTCCCTGGATGAACTCTTTCACAAGGAGCTCTAATGCTACTTCAGTTGTTTCAACTCCCTGATTTATAAACGTGCAGAAAGGGGTTAGCTACCAATAATTGATAAATTTGAAAATATTTAGAGGCGTGGGTTAGCGCGTAGCGGAAGGCCTCCGTGGACGATTGGTAGGCCACGAAAAAGTAAGATCCCAGAAGAGGAAGAATCACCTCACTGCAGATAGCTGCGGCGATGTCATGCAGTACAAGAGTTTCTTGTGAAAGAGACCAGAGTAGTATCTCTTGGTGACGGGTGCGGTAGCAGTGCCCCTCAGATGTAAGGATAAGCTCTTGAGTGGCACTTCAACTGTTATGAATAGGCGTGTTGCTTACCACCAGGCGTACGACTTGTTCTTCATATCAGTTACACGACTTTTTATTGCGTAAACATGAGGGTTCCCATAGCTAATCCTTTAAGGGAATTGAGGTGTGATGCATCCAATAAGTGTTCTGATCGGGCCGGGAATGCATGCAGGATCCGAACGCTTCAACGCCTCTCCTGTCTACGGTAAGCCTTATGTATACACAGTGCCTAGGTAATTTACTGCAATGTTGTGTAATTGTTTGAAAAAATAAATACACACTTTCATGACGACTTTTATATTTCAGGTAGAAACAGCAATAAATGTAGCAAAATCGTGTGCCCACATAACAGACAACGACCGCTCTATGTCCATTATAGGAGTATCGGATGAGAGCGCAATAGAACCCCATCTGGCTGAATGTAAGCGCATCACAGAACAACCAAGTTATCGGGACTTAACGTTGATTGTAGATGGGGCTAGTATGAGTTATATACTGGATACGCCATATGCAACAATGTTTTCTGATATTGCGTTAAACTGCAATGCTGTTTTATGTTGTAGGCTATCTCCACTGCAAAAAGCTAATGTAAGTCAAATGAATTAATCAGTAGGTATTTTCTAAACTATTTGTTGTTTCCATAGGAGAAAAGTTTTTGGAGAAATTACCTTGCACTCGGCTGAAACGGACAAATCCGTGGATGTGGGTTTTCTGTTTGAAAGTAAAAGTTTATTTGAATTTTCAAAAGATATCGATCAATAGTTGTTCAGTTTGAGGAATAGAACTAATAAGTGGGTTAAAAGATCAAACTCGTGGATATTGTAGTCAATTAACTCAAATTAAGAATGCAGTGTGATTGGTCAATTTAAATTTAGAACTGCTTTCATTAAGCCAATGTAGGTACTTTTAAGTTGTAAGTAGTAGGAAGGTTGGTTTGCTTATTACAATTTTTATTACAGATAGTAAAACTAATAAAGCAGAGCAAGCACAAGCCGATCACGGCGGCGATCGGCGATGGTGCTAATGACATCTCTATGATCCAAGAAGCGCATGTCGGTTTCGGTATTTTCGGCAAAGAGGGGCATCAGGCTGCTAGGTAACGTACACCAGGCTATAGCAATGCAAAGCTGAATAAAGATTTAAAATATATCAGAGAAAGTTATAGAAAAATGATGACGGGTCAGTGCCAAAAAGACTTTTTATGAGACAGTTGTACACGACAGAGGTACAGACTTATATGTATAAGTGCCTACCTACTAATATTATATAAGGTGCTTATAAATTAGGTCTGCAATTTTGGAGTAGTTGTCGTCGTCGTTGATTTGTATTAATTCTGTTATTTCGGTATTTATTTTCTTTGTTTTTTCAGCTTGCATCTCAGTTTCGTGCAATAAACTATTCTAACACTGATTATTGTTTTTTGTGTTCCTTTTTCTTTTTGAGTTAAGAACTTAAGGCAAGAATACTGGCAACACTGATAGGATCAATCTCTTTGAAATACTCTTTAACACTAATGGACGCGGTGTTTGATTTTAACGGAACACAATTATTTATATGCACAAACACACACCACACACATCACACACACACTCGCTCGCTCATACAGCCACATTTACCACAATTTGCATATTAAAGTGTATCCAACTTATAATAATTATTAGAAACAGTGCTATAATTATAATAAATTCTACCACTTTCTTTTTTTCTCATGATTGATTTCATGAGAAAGAAGACAAAGCCTTGTCAAAATTTGGGTCCTGTCACACAGGTTATACCTAGCTCAGGAGTAAGGGACTTCATGTTGTAAACTATTTTGTGAAATAAAGATTATTATTATTATTATTTATATTACGATTAAAAACAGCATGATTCACCTCTTGGTGATGCAAGGGACTTTTGAAGAATCTTGTTTTTCATTTTCAGATCTGCGGATTTCGCGTTCACGAAATTCTCTATGCTAAAAAAAATGTTACTAGTAATGGGCCACTGGTATTACCAGAGGCTAGCAACGCTTATACATTACTTTTTCTACAAGAATCTAGTCTTGGTTAATATTATGGTAAGTTCCATATTTTTTTTTATATAGATACGTTACCATAACGAACCAGCGAAAATTCGACGTCCCTACCGAATAAATGTGTAAGCCAATTTGACGGGAACAATAAAAACATTAAAAACTGAAATCCGCGCCTGTGAATTTATTTCGAAAAAATGTATATAACGAAAACGATGGAAATAAATTAATATGTGTGTTTACTTCGTAATGAAATTATTTATTTTTAAATGTGTATTATTTTCGTGCGTAATTAATATTTGTGTTCACTATAAAAACACCGCCGAATTTACTAAATACATTGATACTATTTTGAAACGCATAAAATTATGTAAACAAACAGTTAGCCGTGACCATGGAACAAGGGCCGGAAACATTGGTTTGTTTGAAAAAAGAAATATACGCGGTTTAGATCCGAAAAAATCCGGATCCGAACACGCCGCCACGGGCGAACACGGGCGCGCTAACGAGGCCTTTTGACCCACGGCGCGTATGCGCTAAACGCGCGACGCGGGCCGCGAAACGGGCCACGGATCTTGGGCCGGCTGAGGTGTCTGTCACTCTAATCTCGGAGTTCATTTCTGCCTCTTTAATATTCATAGACTAAACATGGATATACCATCTCAATGTAGCTAAACCTGCAGTTCAGTGATTAGGATTTCATCCGTCCGGTGTCTCTAACAAGCAGCTTTATTTTCATCCACTACTTTTACAAATTATTTAAATTTATAAAAAATACAAAAATGGAAAAAACCAACGTCGTCAGGGACACCGTGTATATCGTGTTATAACGATAGTAACTTAACAGCTGAGACATTTTTGACAACTTTATTTAGATATCGAATTCTTTGGTTTTCGCCATCGAACCCGGAACCTATTTATCTAAAGCCTACAGTGCTGATTCTCGATTGATGAAGTCCACCTTCAGCGTTCAACATACGAGTGATTAAATTCTCTTTAGATATGACGAAATATCGATGCCTTACTTTCTCAAACTCGTATCTTATAACGAATGATTATTCAGGACATAGTAAAACATTCTATTTATTTTAAATTTCTTATCAAGGGTGTTAATTTCGATGCATTACTTTAAGAATAAGTAAAAGTCAGTACCTTCGTGGCTTAAGATACGAGTTTGAGAAACTAAGATGACGATATGACATAATAAATAGAATGCTCAGGTGTTCGCGATTGATATACATCGGAAATAAAACTACTTTTTCGGATCTAAATTGCGTACTTTTTTGTAACTATAATGAAATTTTAGGTTTGCATTAATATTAGATATAACTCGTTGACGACTATACCATCTGAGTCAGTCATAACCAAGGGACCTGTAAAGGGCCCGAAACGCTTGGAAAAACAAATATATACATTTATAGATTCGAAAAAATAGTTTTATTTCCAATTCCAGGTAGAGTAGTATATTCGCCTGAAATCTAAAGAAATACATAGGTACATATTTTAAATGGTTTGAAGTCTCGGAATTATATTGTATTGTGTTTGTTATTTATATATTTATTTCGTACAACTTACACTTACAGTGCTTATAAACCTGTAAGACATAGTCATATAAAGGTTGTATAAGGTATTTTGTTCTATATTATTCATGTGTTATTTAGCAATTAAGAACTTTACTACGGAAGTGAATTTAGAAGAAACGTTTTGTAATTATAAATAAAAATATAACTTAGGAAATGATGTTATTTTTTCGAATTGAGGAATTGTTTTTTTTTTCGGTCCACAGTTATTCTTCCAATACCACGCAATGTTCTCGACACAATCGATCTATGACTCCATGTATCTCACTTTGTTCAACCTCGTCTTCAATAGTTTGCCGATAATCATTCTCGCGGTCACTGATCAACGCTGGCCAGCGAATTTGCTTCTTAAGTAAGTGAACTTAGAGTCTATTCCTCGTACGATAAGTTGTATCTTCTTGTACAACCTCTTTACCAGGTTCTGATGTTATTATATAGAATACAGTTTATTCATACACCAATCTACGTAAGCCTATAATTTTCTTTCCAACTCTTAAATTCCTAAGGTTGCCTGGAAGAAATTGCTACTGAGCAATAAGGCCGCCTGTTGTATATTGGCTTACTCTGTGATACTTACATTACTGTTCTGTGTTGTCATTGTAATCTTGGTGTGCAATGAATAATATTTTATTAATTTATTATTTTTTGTATTGTAATTAACGTTCACCAATAATCGGCTATATTCGTAAACTTCCTACCTTATTTCTAAAAAACAATTATTAGAAATAATGATGTAACTATCATACATTGTTATATAATTATTTCTAATTGTTATTAATACACCCCCGCACCACTAGTTTCTTATAATTAGTAATTATAACAAACTAGTGGAGTAATTCCACAAAAAATTAATACATCTACCGGCTAAAGCACATAAGTTAAATTCATTTCTTACTTCATAAACTTGTAACTTTATTCTAGAGGGGTCTTTTTCAAATTTATTGTTCTTTTCACATCTACCAACACTATAAACAACACAAAAAATATGTAATTATATATTAACACATGAAATACTTTTTTGATTTATGTGATTTAGTCCGCCGACCCTAGATTTATCGCCTGTTCTCATTGACTTACAATTATATGGACGTCGGGTCCGCGCTAAAAAGTGTCCGAACTTATAGGGCGTTAAAATCGTATACAGAGCGTCATTCACGCTTTAGTCTTCGTTTGTTCGACTGACAGAGAAGCAAGCAAAATTAGACAGTACTGCGATGACATTACAATTTAAATTCAACGTTTTTGCTTTCATATTCCTTTATATGTCACTACGTTTAAATAGGCTGACTTGGGACATTTTTTTCGTGGTTTTTGTATTAGACCCGTCGTCCATTTATTTGTAAGTCAATGCCTGTTCTGAAACGTATTTCTAGAATATATAGAAAACAATTTATTAATGAAGTGTTCTTCATATTTAAAGGAACCCAACCCTGTATCGTGAAATAAGTCGGAACAAACTGATGACGTGGCGTCCTTTCATGGCGTGGTTGGGCGCTGCTGTGTACCATTCGGTCCTCATCTATGTATTCACCGTGCTGCTATTTCGACTTTCTGTTATCAATTCTTCTGGACAATCTTATGATCTGTGGTAAGTTTTTTATGTTTCTGGTTGAAGTGTTCTTTTATCTCCAAAGTGCAAAGAGAAGCAGTTTTTATTAAATATATCTTATCGTCAAATGGGGTAAGAGGAACACACTTTATTTTGAGTCAAAAGTTTTTTGAGCTCTAGAGGAGGCAAATAAACTCTTTATAAGACTTCTGAAGTTTCACTAAATTTATGATTATGAATACAAAGATCGAACACACAGAGACTTGAACCCACCTCCATGCTGCACCGTAGCATTGCTCCTACCAACCGAGCTACAGGTTCAGTTACCGGGTCGTCAAAATTCTCCCATGTGTTTTTGTTATAGATCTTTGTACTGATTTTCGGCATTCGTCGACTTTTGAATGACCTTCTCCGCAGCCGATACCATTACAGGTATCACACCAGACGCAGATGTCGCTTTCCTGACATAATAATAACAAAACTAGTGTAGCTATTTCACAAAAAATCTCAATAAGTGTACTAAACCTTCCTTTGTTTATCAGTTTTACATGTTTTAACAAACATTACGCTCAACTCAATACGTACTTACGAAAACGTACAAATTGTGCTAACATTTCTCTTCCCCCAAAAAATGGGGTAAGAGGTAAAACGAACAATCATCGTATTTCTTATAAAGGTAATCTTCCTCATCCTCTTGTTCAGATTTCACAACTGTCAAATTTGGTTTTTTCCGCCTTTTGAATTTGGAGCATAGTAGCGACATCTCTTTAAAATCGTTTCAACTAATAGGTTTGTCTGCTTTATCGTCTGAGAGACTATAGTGCTAAAGTCTTTAGATTATGAGTTAAACTTCAAGTCCCTCTTACTCCGGCTTTCCTCTTACACCACCTGACCCTATATATTAAAACTATTATTATAACCTTATTTTATGTTGTATCTAAAAGAGTATTCGATACTTTTGGGGAAGATATAGCGTAAAAGCCGTGAAAAAAGTTATGGAGTAATCTTAAATAATTCAAAGAGTTTATGGTCCAGTCAAGAGCACATCAAGCTTGACACTTTGTACTTTGGGCCGTTCTTATCGTAACACGGTGGTTCAGTAGTAGGTCATACGCCCAAAATCCCGAGGTATGAATTATGCTATGATACGTAGCCTAATTACTCACAACTGCGTAAGCGGCATAGAGTTGGATTGAAATCTTAAGTGTCAAGCTTGACGGGCTCTTGACCCTGTACTAGGTATATATCGTGAGTTTAAGTCGAGGTATCTGAATGCGAGCCTAGATTTTTCGGAGGTGAGGTGTGGGGGGACCGCCCCTCGCATCCTGTAACCTGCATGCTTAAAATTAATATTAATTAAAATAAGAACAGGCAGACAGAGGCAGAGGCAGAAGATTTGATACAGATCCGACGTTGACGGGGCCGAGGGCGGCGCGCCGTGTCTTTAACCGCTCGGCAATTGTCAAGTTTTTGGATAAATGTGAATTTAATTACTATAAGGTTTCAATTGCAAATTAAAATTTAGCACGTTCTCAGTAGTACTTAAAGAGAAATACCTCCTTATAAAAATTATGTGCAAAGTTAGATGATTTATTCTTACATTATTCGTTTTAAACTTTTGTTTTAACCTATTTTCAGGATTTTATATGATAGGATAAAGTACGTCCTATCGTGTAACACATTAGCACATTCTTTAGGTAATATCCTTGGGTGGGTCGTATATTTTTTGTAAGATCGTTATTTAATGTACTATCATTGTGTATAAATGTTGTGTAGGACGGTGAATAAGAAATTACTAAAGAAGGTCGATTAGAAGCCCGAAGCCGAAGATTGAGGATTTTAATAACTCGAGTTTTGTATTTTTTACCGTCTGTAATACATACAATGTTTTTCATAACATTTGCAAGGAAATAAATACAATGTTTATTTCTTGTATGAATAAATATGGTTCACAACACAACACAACAATTATAGATTTTGAAATTGGCGGTTTTTTTTAATATTAAGTGATGGAACGAACAAGTCGTGCGCCTGAAGGTAAGCGACATGCCTGTCCATAACAGTCGTAATGCCTCATGTCGATCTGAGGGGTACTGCCACTACGCCCGTCACCCTGAGACAGACGTTGATAAGTCCCATGTGCCTGTAATTTCACCAGCACCCTTACCCTTTCAAACCAGCACGCAGTAATGCTCACATTACCTTCTACTTGGCCGCAGAAATAAGTAAGGTGGCAGTACTTTCCTGGACAAACTCTTTCACAAGGAGCTCTACTGCTACTTATTTTATATGATTGAGTAAAGTACATACATTCTATAGTGTAACGAATTAGCACATTCTCTAATCAATATCCTTATCGTATATTTTTTGTACGATCGTTACGTTATTTAATAGTAATTACATAAATCATTTGATCTAAAACAGTTTTTCACGCTTTTCTTCCGGTAACTCGCTTTAATTTTTACGTAATTAACTATCTCTCATTATTTTGTTTCCTGTCTTTAAGATGTGCGTGTTGTTGGTTGGGCTATATAGTGTCCAATATTTTTCCTTTTTTTTTTCTTCTTTTTTTCCCTGTATTGG
>NW_020653726.1:17509324-17522580 GCF_003589595.1 Hyposmocoma kahamanoa | reverse complement strand
GTAACAATTCGAATGAAGCTTTCTAAGTGATGCGTTTTAATATTCCAAAACAGTTTTCAGATATAGTTGATATGAATTGCAATAAAAATAATAAAATTTTGGAATTGTAAAATTTTGATTAATGCAAAATTTTATTACATTTCGTGATTATATTATGAAACTTGATTATTTTTATTGAAATTTTATAGCAATTATCACTCTAAAAATTTTGCGTTCATCAAAATTCCAGGCGTTCTGAATTTACGAAATTTTAGACACGCTTGTTGCAGGTATCTCACTGAAGTAATAACCGTTTTTGTAAGAATAATTTGCATGGTTTACTACATTTGTAAAATTAATGCTTTTTGGCTGCTGCTAATGAAATAACTTAGAAAAAATAACCATAACAATTTTAAGGAAATTTTCGATTTCCTTGACTTAAGGCTGCATTTTGGAAAAGCGGCAAAGCTTCGTAAATAGTTTTTTATTCATGTTTAAATCATGCTACTAATTATTTAGTATAAAAATAGAACAGGTTTGAAGTTAGTTTTCTTCAAAATCATACAAAATTGGCGTTGGAAAATAGAATTTTTGTAGTTACATTTTTACACGAATTATTTTTTAGTTTTAAGTATATTTTTTTCTTATGTTAAGTTTCTTATTTGTTAACTTTTTAAGTTGATGGCGCTGCAGCCAAAACTCAAAAAAAAAAATTATAATTATTATTAACAAACCATTAGGAAACTCAAAACGTAATAATACCTACATAAACTAAAACTTAATTGGTGAAAAAACTGCATAACAAAAATCCGCCATCTTTTCTTCAACCACAAAATATTATTTCCTTCATTCGAAATTAGAAATTTAGGCATAGTCCTATTTTAATTAAAGTTTCTTTAAAAAAGGTCATGTCTGAAAGAATTTTGGAACACTGTTATTAAAGTATGTCTATTAAATTTATTTATTGAACAATGGTACCAAATTATATTTATGTCTGTGATTGAGATAATAATAAGCGCAGTGTGATTAATTATAATCCTAGTCATTAAGTAAGTAATGGCAAGATGAGACCAATTTTATTTTGTATGCTTTAATAAACTTAATATATTCATATATTATTGTGAAACAAAGTAAATAAAATACTATTATATTTTTGTAAACTACATTTTGTAAGTAAGTAGGTACACATATCATGTCAACAAAGTTGTCTACAATGCATTTAATATTGAAATTTTTACTTGAAGATTGAAGAAATAAAGTTGCAATGTTATTTTTTTACAACATTTATTTAATTAATAATGGCAAATATTATAAAGACGTACATCTCTAGAAGAAAGTAATGCATTCTCTCAGGGAGTTCAACTTATTTTACCAGTCTGACTAATGCAAGATGAGTCTGAAAAACCTCAGCTAATTCAAAAAAGCTTTTCCTTCTTTTTATTTATGGTGGTGCTCTCTTAGAATTTCGCCATTATCGCGTTTTTCGCTTAGAACTTTTATGGGTTTCTGAAGGTTCTGCTATTCAACGAGTATTGTGGGATACTATATGAAAGAGTACAAGCTTGCGTATTAAAAATGTCTTTTGTGAGTACATAATGAAACTTTAAATTAGTAAGACTTTCTTTTAATAAGGATTTAGTGGCCGTGGATGAAAAGTTAACGACTTAATAGCGAAACTGGAATGTCTATATTTTGCAAAAATTTTAACATCTTTCGACTCCGTTTTCATAATTAATCATTAAATCATAATTGAATATCTAAGTTGGGAGATTCAACTTCTCCAATCTCGCTATTTATTTATGTTCCAAATCGTCTTTAGCACATCCGCGTTGTTTTTAATTATATCATTTTATAAACATTTACTTAAGCTGCAGTACAAACATGCTTAACCGTTTCGAATACTTTTTATGAAAATCATAATAGGTAATTGTCATTAGTGTTATAGATCATAAAGTTCAGAGCCACTATTTATAGACACAGATAACAATCACGATAGTGAATTTATTTACGAAAATGACGTAATAAATTCACCAGCAACAGACGAAGACTATTTTTTCGCTTTTGATCCTCTTTTTACGCTGTTGTCCAATTGTTTTAAATCTTGTATCTTGCTTTTAGCAACTCAAATTTGTTTTGATGTATATGCTAAATAAAACTACTAAAGAAAATACTAATAATAATGTACTCTTCAAATTATTTATTTATTTGTTGAGCATTGGCCATAGAGCCATCAGCTAACAAGCAACAAACAATTAAGAAACTCAAAACTTAAACTAAAAATTAATTCGTGAAAAAACTGAAACTACAAAAACCCGCCATTCTCTTCAATTATATTTTTTCAATTTTAACTAATTGAAATTTTTCGGAAAATTATCCATGTAAGTAAAAATACTACTATTCTAAAGTAATGTTGGGTCATGGAAAATCTTAAAATATCCCAAAATAAATTCTGGTTGTTTTTCCAATTTTAACTTTTTTCTGAAAGAATTACCCACTAGTATGTATGTACTACATACTTAGCAAATTGTTCGTTTAGATAAGTGGCCCTTACGTTATGGGCCATATTAGAATTAATTTTGAATTAATTCTTTTTTTTAATACAAAATGGCAATAACGTGGATCCTGTCAATCAGTTGTCATTTGTCCGTCGTCGTGAGTGTGTGTCAGTTTATTTACTCTTCAAATTTTTTCGTAAATAGAAATTAATTTTAATAAAAATATGGATTTACTAAAGAATAATTGGTTCACGGAGTCATGCGAGATGTGGCCGGGTGGTACTTTCTCATTGGAAGTGAAGGAAGTGCTACATTCGGAAAAATCGCAGTACCAAAACATCCACGTTTTCGACACGACAAGTTTTGGAAGAGTTTTAGTACTGGACGGTATTATACAGTGCACACAAAAAGATGAATTCTCTTACCAGGCAAGTTATTTGAATCTTTTTATTTATTACAGCTTCAAATTTGTTTTATTTTAATGTAATCAAAACTTTTTAAGAAAAAAGTTTTCTCAAGAAAAAATCTGTTCCATTCAACCTTGTGACAAATTTTTTTAAAATAATTTTTTAACGGATTTCTACTCCCTGAGTAATTACTCACCAAATTGCAGTTACAGCCATTTCAAATTACTACAATTTGTCAGCATTTAGAAACCTTAAAACACAGTAAAGCACATCTACTCAACTACAAGCCCAGTCAAAACCCTAGTAAGTCAATTTGACCAATTCAAAACATAGTAAGTATTTGAGACTTGCTAGGTTTTAAGGTGGTTAAAGCTTACAGGGTATTTGAATTGGCAAATAGTGCATGGGAGATGTGGCGGTGAGGACCTCAACCTGTTTAACAAAACAATATATACAGAGTGGAAATAGTCAATGAGACGTGAAGGAGAACTGCCTTAAATACTTAAGATAGCTAATTTTAATTAAAGGAAACATTCTTTTATTTTTATTAATTTGAATTACTGTATTCGCAAACTTTTAAAGTGAAATCTAAATCGAATCTATTAAAAATTCCAAAATTTAATTAGTGAAACAAAATTAAATTTCATTCCAAATTTTCTTATGCAATAACCAAACCAATTACCTAAGAAGTGCTTATACCGTGTTTTGATTCTGACTACCACTTAACTTTACTTATGTACATACACATAAATATGCAAATTTAGTAGTAAAATATGTAATATAAGTTGTAATAATTTTTGTGACATCAATATATTTCGTGCCTGGTTCCATACCTAACACTATTACTTTTTGTTAAATTAAAAGGAAAGTTGTTTAAGGGTAGCCTTGTGTTTTTGGCTCTCCTGGAAAATATTGTCTAAAGCACTTACTAGGCTTTGCTCTGGTGCAGCCGCACAATAGATACTTTAAAAATATGTCAATATTACACAAAGTAGCCTGTTATAGTGATCTGATAACATACATTGTATTAAAAATTTGTGTTTTTCATTCTAGGAGATGATATCATTTCTGCCCCTATGCTGTCATAAAAATCCGGAAAAAGTACTTATAGTCGGTGGAGGCGACGGCGGTGTCGCTAGGGAGGTGGCCAAGCACCCTAAAGTCAAACAAATTGTTCAGGTATATATTCTTTTAGGCTATTTAAGTCATATATGCTAGTCTCAAAAAATGAAAACGCTTATTGAGTTAAAAAACTTAGTGGTCAAATGTACAGAAAAAAATAATAGCTACTCATACTAACAAACTGAATACTGCATTGTGTGTACCATTGCGGACGAGAAGATAAAAACGTAAACACATTTGGGATTCAACTTACTGAGCTGAATAGTTTTCCACATAAAGGCAACCCAACGTTGGAAGGGTATGCCTGACATGCCAATATATATAAAAAATTAACGGCTTATGATTGCATACAAGTCTAATTGCTTGTTGACAAAAAATAAAAAAAAGCATGTAGATAAAATTATGATATTCAATGAACATCTAAAAACCTACTCGTACAACAATGCTACTACAATCTCAACACATTTTTTTAAAGATAATTATAATTACCTATATTAAATATATTATTATACTGTTTTTTTTAATGGGACAGTATGGGGAAATCTGAAACCAATTAAATAATTTTTCATACAAAATTAATAACATTTTATTAAATTTGACCAACTTCTGCTGTCCCGATTTTTTTTATCCCTTACTATGAAATCATCCTTATAAGAAGCTGAGTCAATCAGTATTGAAAAAAAATTTGATCAATTTCTTTCGCTTTTAAGGACAACGCACCAAAAAATTCAAGATCACACTTGACCAAAAAATTGACTGTGCCAAAATTGTTTTCATAAAAAGACTTAGTGGTTCCTAAGACAGTTTCCTTGTGTCTTCTATGGTGTCGTACTTCCCCATATTGTCCCACTGCCGTCCACTTAACAAAACGCGACTAAGTGACAAATGGTCAAATATCCGTTTGCAACAGCAAAAGATCGTTCGTCGTTCACGACAGTTAATCGTGTTGTATTAAATGTTTTTGACGTTACGACTACAGACTGTCGTGACGAAAACGCCAGTCGTCAGACGATAAATAAAACGTCACGATAAAAATGTGACGACAGATAATCGCAGCTTCAAACGACTCTGTCGTACAAATGCCAAAGCGGCTGCCGTGAACCGATACATTGTCGTCACGATCTAGCGGGAACAGCTAAACGTAACAGTCGTTTAACGATAAAATAAACGTCCACGACACAGTCACGTCAGATAGTCGTGATATAGGAACAGGCTAGACGCGACAGTCGTCCTACGATAAATAAAACGTTGCGACATAATGGGAACGTGCCCTTACGGATATTTTAAAGAAATCACAATAAGTTGTATATATTTTCTTTCTTAGAATTTTCGTACTTTGAGCCCAACCTGTAAACTAATAAAAAATATTGTTTAATTTCAAAAGCATGGAAAAGTTATCTTTTAATATTTCCTTTCTTAACAATTGTGTATTAAATAGCATAGCCTAAGAGAAAGAATTAAACTAGGTCCTTATTATCAGTTGACCTAAAGTTTCTTGAGCTAATTATTCACTCTGTAGTCCCTCTGTCCTACATTATATCTATTATAGTGTTATAAATAGTTTTGAAACTATTCAGTTTACCGGGAAAGCACAGACCACACCCAGGGGATATGAAAACTGTCGGAGCCAGGAAAGTCCTTCAGTTCCTAGTTGCTGCTGGCCTTGGCTCCGAACTATAATTAGTGGTGATCACAATAGATCAATTATAATGGTCGCAGTGGCCGAATGGAGCCACCCACCCTAATAACAATAATATCTATTCAGTTTCCTAATGACATGGAGTGATTATTTTGTTGTTCTGTAAATATTGGCATTTACTTACTAAGTATTGTTATTTTGTAATAAATATGTTATATAAATAATGTTTATAATAATTAATGAATATGATATTTTTATATTCGTAAATTATTAGGACTATAAAAATATGATATTCATTCACCATCAACTAGGAATATGAGGTACAGAATTTAAACTAGGATATTGATTCATTATAAAATGGAAGAAATTTAGTTCCAATACAGCTCCTTGTAAGAAGTTTATCCAGGGAAGTACTGCCACCTTACCTATTTTTGCCGCTAAGCATTAATGTGAGCGTTTATTGCGTTTACGTTTTGAATTACAGGCACATAGGACTTGTCTACGTGTATCTCAGAGTGACTGGCGCAACGGAAGCGCCCTTCAGATCTTTGCGATTTAAAGCTCTGAGCATTGCAACTTAATAGTTGAAAGTCATTGACTTACAAATAAATGGACGACGGGTCTAATACAAAAACCACGAAAAAAATGTCCCAAGTCAACCTATTCGAAATTTAAATTGTAATGTCATCGCAGTATCGCGCTGTCAGTAGAACAAATGAAGACTGTGGCGCTCTGTATACGATTTTAGCGCCTTACAAGTGCGGACACTTTTTAGCGCGGACCCGACGTCCATATAATTGTAAGTCAATGTTGAAAGTCCATAATTGGAAAGGCGTGTCTTTTACCACGACTTGTACGTCCCGTCATTTGGTATCATAGAAAAAGAAAGGAAAATGCATTGAATTATAGTGACGACCTCGGTTTACACTGTGAGCGCTTGATGTGGAGTTTCCGGGTTCGATTCCCGGTAGCACCAATTTGGGAAATTAACTTTTCTGAATTGGTACTGGTCCGGGTGTTCTGGAAAGTGCCCCAGAATGGATACCGTTACTCTGGTACTCATAGTACAGGGAATTCCCTAGTTTGAGACCAGGCAATGGGTGTGGTTGTCTGGCACATATTATTAATACTTAATAACACACACACTCATAGCCCCGCACTAGGGAAACTCTGTATCGCGGATGCCATGGACACATACATATACAATTACAAATTACACCCTAGAGAAATAAACGTAGGCCATACAAATATTTGTCGCGGCCCGGGAATCGAATCCGAGAACTGCGTGGCAGACCAGCATGGTAACCGTTCGGCCACGGAGGCAGTTATAATAAAAAAATATAAGTTAATGAGTAAGTTTATATGTTCCATATAACTCAGCCCGCAATTGAATGACCACTGATCAATCTTTTTTTATTTATAGTTACAGCGGGATGCCAACAGAGTTACACAACTTCCACACACACAAAAGTATTACAATAATTGTTACGCATTCCAATTTATAGCCATACATTGCATTAGCTAAATTAGATACCTACATGTTAAGTAAGTTCATTTTTTCATTCCAAGGTTTGTTTTCAATTCAATCCATTGATTGAATTTTATAGAAAAATAGCCTTTGCTATTTAGAACAAACTACAAATAAATTTTCCTATTATCATGTGTATAAAAGTATAACATTGCTTCTTAGTATAAATATGAAGTCACGTGGTAATAATGCTACAATGTGGATTTCTTAGAATATTTATCATCATTGTGCAATTGTGCAAACTGTCTTCCTTGTGCACTGTCATCGTTATGATTTGCTCTATCATCAACTTTATACTAATAATTACAATGTGATTTATTGTTGCTAAGAGCGACTACACCTGGCGACTTTTAGCATCGATACAAACGCGGGTTTGTGAAACGCGCAATGGCATAGCGACCTAGCGGTGGTTGCGTTGTTACTATTATATATAGGGTGTAAATTTGAGACGGGGCAGCAAGGCCAGCTACCTTAATCGTTGTAGTTACAGGAAAACGGTTCTAGGAGACTATTCATGAATTTTGATTGGCGTACACAGATTTTGTAAAAAATGGTACAGTCAGTCAAAACCGGAACGCAGTAATGTTCGCATCACAGTTTGGCGGCAGAAATAGGTAAGATGGACGAACTCTTTCACAAGGAGCTCTACTGCTAAAACTCTTACTCCTGACCGTTTTGTTCTCAATGAGTTGATAACGCGTTATGTCCATGCAATAAGAGCGTAAAAGGCGCTTTTCGCTCGGATCGTCATCGTGATCAGACAAAAATTTACCAATATTCATAAATGTATATCCTAATGTAATATCCTTAAATCATAATTTCCCAAATTGGTCCCTACCTGGGCGCTGAAGAGTCCTAGGGCGGTAGAGGCCTCGGAAGCAATTGGGGCCCCCAAAGTTGATGATTTGAAAAAAACCTGAATTATTTATATAAACTACACTACAAATATATTTTTTTTTACTTGTGATTTTTTTTGTTAAGTTAA
The DNA here is from genome assembly GCF_003589595.1 of Hyposmocoma kahamanoa. NCBI lineage: Eukaryota > Metazoa > Arthropoda > Insecta > Lepidoptera > Cosmopterigidae > Hyposmocoma > Hyposmocoma kahamanoa. Next base: position 17,514,425 of record NW_020653726.1, on the reverse strand, counting down.
TATAAAAAAATACATGCTACCAATTTTTTTTTGTGGTGGTGGGCATTGAATTTTTTTTATTTTGTCTAAGTGCAGCGAGCCAAAAAATGTGTGGAATTTATGCTTTAAATAAGCATACTTTTCGATTTCCTGTGAATTCTCGTAACGATTTCTTATCTACAAGCCTCTTTCAATAGAGATAAAAGAACTTCCTTATGTGTAGAGTAGTCTAGCCAACAATTATCTATTCTGAGAAAACGATATCAAAGGTCAATACCGACTTGTAAATTAGGTAGATAAATATATGATTTTGTAAATAACTTTAAAGTTTAAATTTAAAATTACTTTATCGTGGTTTCTCTCCAAATACAATAGCATAGGGATAATTGAGCATATAAACAAATTACAGAAGCATATAAAAGACAATAATACATTTTTTTAAATGGAAAATAATAAATGAGTAACCTGTCTTCTAAAGAAATATTCCTTATTGTTTTTTTTACTCTTTACTTATTTAGGGACTTTTATCGTTACTAAACATATCAGCCCTGTTAGAAAAACAATAGCTTAAAAAATACTTAATATAATCCAGACAGATAAATCAAAATACTACCTAACCAAACATGTATACAAAATCTCCGCGGCGCTACATGTTATCTCCGACAAAACAGATTGAAACCACCCAACATTAAATGCACGAAAACCAGCCTGTGCAAATAACCGCGCCCTGATAGACTCCGTCCGAACATACTACATGAGCAAATGATGTACATCCTCAGGAATCCCACACACTTCGTAATTCGGTGAGTTCACCCCCCGCATTAAATACAAAAATTTGTTTAATGGAACGTTTCCGGATCGAAGTCTATGCGCGCTGACAATTTGACCCCTTCTTAACTTAACATGGTCAAACCAAGGGACACGAGGAGGCTCACCACATTCCTTTTTCCTGGGACCTCACATCGAAATATTCCTTCCATCGAGAGTGGAACTTGCTCTTATAATTTGCAACCACTTCAGAGAAGTCCGGCATAATGTCGACCTCAGGCCCCTCTGAAGCAGCTAACTAACTAACTAACCTAACCTAACCGGCCCGCTTCCTCATTCCCTACCAAGCCAATATGTGACGGCACCCATTGCAACCTCATGCCTAGTCGTAACATTATTTATTTGTTGTAAAATTTTATAAGTTAATGAATCACACCGTTTGCCATAAGTGCACCAGCTACATGTTGGATGGCACTTTTACTGTCAGACAAGATTACCACATTTTGACAAATTAACGTCTCCACATACGACAACGCCTCAGATATTGCATATAACTCTGCCGACATTATTGTTACTCTAGACGTAATTTTAAAACCTGCCCTCTTATTATAGTATATAAGTGTGTAGTATATAAGTGGGTCAAAAAAGCTGCCCCTATCTTATCACTGCACTTCGAGCCATCAGTAAATATTTTAAACCAACCCGAATACTTTTCTTGCAATTCTAAAATTACGTCCATACGAAGAATATCACTATTATACGTACGTTTAGCATGAGAAATACACACATCAAAAAAAGTTTGCGATCACTTCGAAAAACTGAAATCTTTTTTGTTACTGTAGATTATATTATGATTTTTTCTTCTTTTTAGATTCTTTATTTAAAAATAAATTAGAACATAAAACAATGACCCCGTTCAATTGTTTTTTCATATAAAAAGGCTTTCAGTCCTAGCTTACGCTCATTCAGAAATCTGATTTAGTCAATTATAAGCGATTCAAGATATTTTTCGCGGAAAGTTGTGATTGAAAAAATGCCCAGAGGATTATCAGAGGTTTTACGAGCTAGAATAGTAACTTTGAGGGAAGAAGGATACACCACGAGAGTAATAGCACGCAGACTTGCTATATCCCAATCCTGTGTCGTGGCTACGTTGCAGAGGTATCACGGAATGTGGAATTTAGCTGACCGACCCCGCAGCGGTCGCCCAACTGTTTTGACAGCTGCCCAAAAGCGCTATATTAGATTGCTGGCAGCCCGTGATCCAACAATCAACGCCACTAAAATAAAAGCAGAAGTCAGGCCGCCTCTGGGCTTGAAGTTAGCACGCAGACCGTTCGCAATTGCTTGCACCAGACTGGATTACGAGCACGGAGTTCTTGGCGAGCTCCGCTCAATTCCCGACAACGTCAACAACGAAGATTGCAGTGGGCTAGACTTCGGCAAAATGAAGGTGAGGACGAAAACATTTGGCAAAACTGTCTCTTCGTTGACGAATCCCGAATCAGCACTCATCCAGATAACCGACGTGTCCGTGTCTGGAGAAGACCAGGCGACCGTGAAAGACAAAGAACTGCCACTGGAACAGTTCAGCAAGGCGGAAAATCGGTGTCCTTTTGGGGTGGCATTATGATTGGAGCTAGAACGCCTTTGATCCCGTATCGGGGCTTCATGACAGCAGACATGTACAAAGCAGTTGCTATTGATGATATCGTCAGACCATTCCGAGTAAACCATGGGCACCAATTTGTACTGGTCGATGATAATGCGCCCGCACATCGAGCTCAACGAGTCAATGCTGCTCTTCAAAAATACGATATCACACGATTAGACTGGCCTGCCAGCTCGCCCGACTTAAACCCAATAGAGCACGCGTGGGATGCTCTTAAACGAGCAGTATGGAACCGTGAGCCACGTCCCCAGACAGTTCCAGAGCTCAGGGAAGCCGCTATTGAAGAATGGGATAGGTTACCCCAGGAAATGCTGGATAACTTGATCCTCAGCATGCCCAGGAGGATCTTCGCATGTATTCGAGCCAGGGGAGGAGTTATTTTATATTGAATTCACACCTTTTAATAATAAATTGTTGTTTAAGTTTAATTAAACAGTCTTTTTCTTTCTATGAAATTTCTATCACTATTACATTATGATTAATGGCTCAATTTTTTAAAATAAATAATAAAAAACAGTTTTATATTTTAATTTCAAACAGGGTATTCCTACTTAAAGAAAGCATACAACATAGATTTTTTCTTGATAAAGTTAAATTTAAAGATTTATAGGAGCTTATGCTATTGATCGCAAACTTTTTTTGATGTGTGTACATTCCAACGTGTAGGGATAGTACATTATCTATCTCAATTTTTGACACCCAGACACTTAATTTAAACATAGACAAAGGACATGAAGAGAACATGTGCTTATCGGTAACTTCCTCGCTTACTACACCCAATAACAGCTTTTTTTTCATATTCCAGTAGCTACGCCGACATTGGGTTTCTAACTCATGAATAACTGTTAAATTATTGCCAAATTAAAGTGTTTTTAAGTAAAACTTATTTGCTAAAAATTGTCTTCAGATATGTAACGGCTGTGTACAAAGTTCGCTCTCCATTACTTGAATAAGAGTTGTTCTACTAAAACCTCCTACCACCCTCGTGGTCTGATTTTGAACTTTTTCCAGCTCATACACGTGCGTTTTAGCACTACTGTCATATAAATAACAAGCACAATCCATTCTACTACGAATTAAAGAAATGTATAAACGATGAAGATGCTTAGAAAATACTAAGAAATCTCTGCGTTTTTCAATCACGTAATTGATATGCTTACCCCACCTTAAGGATCGGTCTAGCCACACCCCTAAATAATTAAATGTCTCCTTCGAACACAAGTCCTGTCCACGTACTTCAAGGCTTACACGTGGAATTCTGCGACCTCTACTAAAAACACAAAATCTTGATTTACTTGCCGAAACATCTAAACCTAGACTATCCAATATATTTAACATTACATCTAAAGACTCCTGCATCATGCTAATACTGCCCCGAAGGCATTTGGAATTGAAATATAAGACAAAGTCATCCGCATACTGGGAGATCAAATATTTTACTATCTCACGACAAACTTGGTAAGTAACCATATTAAATAAAATGGGAGAAAGAGATCTCCTTGGGCTAAGTCTTTGTCAGTCCACCTCGTAATAGGACTCTTACCATCTTCATCTAGTATGATGAGATGTCTCTCGCTCAAGAAAGCCCATAAATATTTACAAATTAAAGACCCAACTTCTAAAGCATCAAGAATACGAACGACTTTCTCGACAGGGACATTATTATACGCACCTTCTATGTCAAGAAATCATGCCACAATAGGCATACTCTTGGCAAATCCAACTTGAGTATAAGAAACTAGACGATTTAGGCGATCCATGCACGACTGCGCTCTCCTAAAGCCTATATTGTCCGGAGACAAGACCTCATTTTTCTCTACAAACCACTCTAGTCGTCTTGCCAACATAGAGTGAAATAGTTTACAAACGCAAGATATTAGTGAAATGGGCCTTAATTTCGAAAGATGGTCCTGGGTACTGCTTGACTTTGGAATGGGAACAACCTGTATATCCCGCCACTGTTTTGGAACAGCACCAGATGTAAAAATAGCATAATATAATCTGAGCAAATACATTTTAGCGATCTTGGGTAGATTGAAGATCAATGAATAAGTGATGCCGTCAAGTCCCAGAGCAGAGTCTTTTTTCTTAAGGCACTTATCCGGAGCTCTCCAAGAGGGAATTCAACTTCGAGAAGGGAGTTAATAGAACTCAATCATCAGGAATCAGGTGTTAGAGAACACAATAACTCTTCTTTCTTCTCCTCCGATGCAATAACTCTACGAGTCAAACCCTTCATCCATCTCATACGATTCGACGTGATAGATGCAAAAGCGGTATGATCTATACTGTGACAGAAATCCTGCCAGCCCTGAGATTTAGCCTTCCGAATAAAGCGTTTCGCCTCTGCGATCGTCTGCTGCAACATTTTAAAATTATCAGGTGTAAGACTTTGCCTGAACAGACTAAGCACAAGTCACCTTTCTGCAACCGCCTTAGATAGCAAAGGAATACCTTATTGTGATTGACTTACAAATAAATGGACGTCGGGTCCGCGCTAAAAAGTGTCCGAACTTATAGGGCGTTAAAATCGTATACAGAGCGTCATTCACGCTTTAGTCTTCGTTTGTTCGACTGACAGCGAAGCAAGCAAAATTAAACAGTACTGCGATGACATTACAATTTAAATTCAACATTTTAGCTTTTTCATATTCCTTTACATGTCACTACGTTTAAATAGGT
>NW_020653726.1:17493217-17508924 GCF_003589595.1 Hyposmocoma kahamanoa | reverse complement strand
GTGGTTTTTGTATTAGACCCGTCGTCCATTTATTTGTAAGTCAATGCTTATTGTTGAAAAACTAAGTTACACACTGCATAGCCTTTGACGGCACAAACGTCGACTACTAAATGTATACCTTATTTAGTAGATAATAATACATGTTCTATATATATTTCCGTTTGCAAAGTTCTGGCCTTTTTTTTCTTTAAAGAAATATAACCTTATCATGTAAAAGATAAAGTTTATGTTGCACTGCTGTTTCAAAGCATCGCAGCGTCGCGTCGCCTGGCTGCGGCAATTAGAAGCGACTCTTTTAGTTTGATAGCAATCTCTTCCTGGCAGCCTTATGGTGAAGTGTTGTTTTAATTTTTCAGGTCGAAATCGACGCAAAAGTAATCGAAGTTTCCAAAAAGTATCTACCGTTCATGGCCGTCGGCTTTGAGAGTCCTAAACTGACACTTCACGTGGGCGACGGTTTCGAGTTCATGAAGAATCATAGCCAGGAATTTGACGTCATAATTACAGACAGCAGCGACCCCGTCGGCCCAGCGGTCAGCCTCTTCCAAGAAAACTACTTTTCTCTGATGAAAAGTGCTTTAAAACCGAACGGTATCGTGTGCTCCCAAGCTGGTACAATCTGGAACGACATCGAATTAGTCTCCAGCACCTTACAGTACTGCAGGAACCAATTCCCTCAAGCCGCTTACGCTTATGCGTCTGTACCTACCTATCCCTCAGGCCAAATTGGATTTGTCATAGGTTCGCTTGATAAAGAAATTAAGTTTGATACTCCCGCACATGTCTTCACTTGTGAAGACGAGAAAGCGATGAATCTAAGGTACTATAACACCGATATTCATAAAGCTGCTTTTGTACTACCCACATTCGTAAAGTACCAGCTCACTTAAGTTTTCAACTTGGTACTTATAATGTAATTTGCATATTATTGTCCTTTTCCCAACCAGTTGTCGTAACCGATAATTTTTAATGGCAACATTTTTGGTTTACCACTTTACATCTTTAGATGTAGATTTATTATAAGAATTATATTGTCATATAAAAAAGTAGACATAGAATGTTCACTTTTTTAAAACAGAGTAATGTCGTAAAGGCTCGACATCGAGTATATAACCAGAGAGAGAGACGAAATGTTATTTAATTTGTTTGAAAATTATTCTACCGAATCATTACGATGACAACTGCGCAATGTGTCGGGTGTCGTCAATTGTTTTTACTTCAAATAGACCAGTTTAACTTGAGCTTTGCTATAATGGAAGAAAATTGAAAAATTTCACATTTAATATTTAGTTACCGATGAAATGTGATTCCGTTTGTTTTGTAATTAGATGTTTTACTGTTTTCCCACACCGCCGAATGGAACAGTTCACCATAGTTAGAGATATTATTATCTTTATTACAATAAATACAGAATATTTTTCGAATATACGGAGACTCGGTTGTTGGCGGTTTACTATTTCCGCTTTCCAATTTGTGATTTGAGCGCAAACGCGAGTTGATATTTAAAAGTGATATAAGGCCCATTTGCCTGATGAGTTGCCAGGGATAGAAGGCCCTTATTTCGTCTCTATTTCTGGTTATATACTCGATGAGGCTCGATTACATTGAGCAAGTTTACTAGCTACTAATCAGCAAATTTTTTAGCTCGCCTAGTGTAATCATATTCACTAGCTAACTAGCAGATTGTAAATAATCTGTAGACACTCACACTATAATACCTGTATACAAATTAAGTTAGAGTTGTTGTGAGTTAATTCACGATAGTTATTTGTTTAATTAAATCTCAAAATGGTACTGTTACACACCGGAGCGGCTCACAGCAATTTCGAACAGCAAGATCGCATTTATCTCATGCTCAAAACTGCTGTAGCTTCACTCACACACAGGGTGCAAACCTGCGAGAATGTTGAAAGCCGGGCTGCTTTACTCGCTACTAAACTAACTGTAACTAGCCATATATCGTCATAGTTGTAGTGTGTTAGTGTCTTCGAAATGTCTATGACTAGATGGCTACTGAGTGCAAATATTTGTGTGTCATCACTATCTCATTAGCTGACTCGCCTGCTTGTAAACTCGTTCAATGTAATCGAGCCTTATGCTGTGATAAAAATGTCCGATATGGCAGGTGGTGAGGGGAATGTGGTATATTTTATTTGTTTTTTTTTTTAAAGTGACTTGTTCTCGCGTATTTTAATAATAGAGGCATAATGTTGAAATATATATTTTTATATTAATGAATCTCAACAGTAAATTAGTTTCTAAGAGTTAAATCGATGACAATATTTTACTTATTCAATATAAGAATATTTTATTGTGATTCTATAAGCGCTTTTGTATGAATTAACGACATTCCATAATACATTCCCATAATATATAATATTAATATGGGTCGCAGGGAATTACATACACTGAAAAAGAGGAGAGCTAAAGCCTCGCTCCGAAATGTGCCCACTTTGATCATTTTAAAACAACTGCTTACTTTGGTTTGCTTGCACCTGTTAAGTCACGATGTAATTAACTACCTAAGCTTTAATTTAATTTTATGTGGCCTAGTGTTTACATCACTAAACATAGTGAAACTATAAGTACACTCATGTTTATATCAAAATGGAACAAAAATAGCATTTTGAAATTGCAAACAAAACAAAATCTTAGACCGCCAAATGTTTCAAACGTAGGTATCTGTAACTAAATAGGTGTGTAGCCAACATTTGCTGAAATGCAATTTGGTAAAGTCTCGCCTACCGGTGAACGCGCAGGGTGCGGAAGGGAAGACTACTTCATCAATTACCTAATTTCAGTACAGAGCACTAAAAAAACCGACCTCAAAAGTCATTCATCCCCTAGTATATCACCCTTACGGGTATTTTCTTCAAATTTAAATGGGACAAAAGTGGTTTTGAGGTACCCTCTTTCCAACAAAAAAAGAATCATTAAAATCGGTTCACAAAATGGCGGAGTTATCGCGTAACATACATACGAAAAATAAACATACAGTCGAATTGAGAACCTCCTCCTTTGAAATAGGGTTGATTCTAATCTACAAATCCACTAAATCGATGATTACTTAACAGCTGTTAAGTAATTGTTTACACGAATAAATTAAGTTAAATTTGAGTAAAAGCTTAGTTAATTATTTCGTCTATTAATAGGTATAAACAGCCATCAGATATGCGCATAGTGAGTAACGAGGTAGCTGGGGTGGTGCTGCTTTGAAATGGAAGCAAGGAAGTTCAGCGTGATCAAGCTGACTGTCTGTCTGCCTAGACATGTTATTAAGAATAAAAATAACCAAGTCTGATGCATAATATTCTAATCAAGTGCCTTGTTGTAATAACTTGCTCATATTTATTGTGATATAATACAACTGACATACGTATTTTGTACAATGTTTTTGTATGATGTTTTTATTCATGTTAATGTGTGTAATAAATTTATTTTTTATTAAATAAAATTGTTTATATGGGATGTGTCCTAACCCTAGTGTTTCGGTATGGCAGAAAAAGCATGAAAATAGTGTTAGGCTCAATTTGCATTGCTGCGGAATGGAAAGGAAGCTATTTTTTGTAACGAAATTGTAGATAGCACTATGAACTTTATGTCAATTGTTCCTAAAAACAGGCTGCACTCTTCATTTTTAAGGAGAATTCCTTGAGTAGTTTGAATTTCCTCAAAAGTTATGAAAATTGCCTTTTTTTTCTTTTTATGTAAAGAAGGGGGCAAACGAGCCGATGAGCCACTTGATGGGAGGTGGTCATCGTCGCCCATGGACATTGCAACATCAGATGAGTTGCCTATGCGTTGCCAGCCTTTGAGAGCCCTGTAAACACGCTTTTTGAAGAACCCCATGTCATAGCGCAAAGGGAACACTTCAGGAGGAAGATCATTCCACACCTTGCAGGTTCGAGGAAGAAACGAACGGGATACCTGGTGTGGTCTTACAATGCCAGGCATCTAAGATGTGGGGATGGACTCTACTCCGTTAGCGGGGAGGTGCAATGGTAGAAACAGGACGGTGGCACCAGTTCGAAAAGTTTCTCAGAGCATTCCCCATTATAAAGACGGTAGAACATACACAGAGAGCCAAGGTCTCTCCGTAAGCTAAGGGGCTCCATACCGTCTATAAGTTTGGGATCATCGATAATACGAACCGCCCTACGTTGGATAGAATCAAGTGGATCAAGCTGGTATTTGGGAGTTCCTGCCCAGAGATGCGAGCAATACGCCATATGGTGCCGTACGTGTGTTTTATATAACAAAAGTCGGTGACCTGGAGAGAAGCACTGCTTCGCTCTATTAAGCACTCCGAGCTTTTTTGAAGCCAGTTTGACTTTGCTCTCCAAATGACTCCGCAACTGGACTTCGCTCGTGATGTCGACTCCAAGTACCCCAATACTCTTTGAGATGGTAAGGGCAGTGTTCTGGAATTTTGGCGCTATTACGAATGGGGATTTTTAGCGGTAAACGCGCACACTTGTGACTTTGCGGGGTTTTGCAAGGGACTGTGCGACCTGTATAATAGGCATCACCGGTACTGTCATCCGCATAGCAATGAATGTTACTAGTTAATAACATATCATTGACATGCAGGATGAACAGAGTTGATGATAGCATAGATCCTTGCCAGCGTTGATGAGCATGGTGTCCGAGCACAATCCGTCGACAGCGACTTTTATGGTCCGCTCAGACAGGAAGCTGGCGATCCAAGTGCACAGCCCTTTTGGAAGCCCGTAAGATGGTAGCTTCGATAGAAGTGCCTTGTGCCAGACCCGATCAAAAACCTTAGCGATGTCTAAGCTCACGGCCATTGCTTCCCCCTTGCTTTCGATGGGACTTGCTCATTGATGCGCGATATATACAAGAAGATCACCAGCACCACGACCGCGGCGAAAGCCGTACTGGCGGTCGTTAATAAGTTGGCGATCCTCGAGGTAATCTAAGAGCTGGTTGTTTACTACACATGGCCAAGTAATTTTTCGCCAATTTTGCGAGTGTGCGCAAACTTTGCAGCGGCAATTTCCCTTTTGCAGAACCTGGAGGCAGCGTTAAATTTCTGCTTCAATTTGGAAGTTTGTGGGTCTTTGGCGCCTGTACCAACAGTCCAAGCCCTAAAAATAAAAATTATTTACAGCGGAATAACAGGTTATCTGACAACAGTTTACAATACTAGCTGCTGAAAAATCGCATCACAGTATAATTCATTATTGACAAACAGTCGTTAAACTCTAGAAATCATATTTCTGTTGACATTTATTCTTCATCGACTTTGGCTAGAGTAATAGTTTGCACAAAGTTTGCACGTTACACAATTTTGGCATAAAGTTATATTATGTACAATGTCGTTCCAAAAATTCTCTTCCATTCCATTCCGCAGGCACTGTAAATTGAGCTTCAGAAATAAAATGAGAAATATAACTGTGAAAGACGATGTGGTAACAGAAACCAGGAATGCTTTTGGTTTGATGATTTGGTCATATGGAATGTATGTAGGTATAATAAGTACAATGACAGATTTATAAAGCGAACGTGAGGAAAGGTTGACGTCGGCGTACCTTTTTCAATTAGACTGAGGATGTCCTTGAAAATGGCTGGTCAAAAGTACCAAACAGTGACCCACTGCCGCGCTTCTATTAACTCTAGGGACCCTAAATTCTGGGCCGCGATAATAGTGTATGCCATCAATACGCTAAGAAGGAAACGAGAGGTATTTCATGACAGTAGGGTCAAGCGCAGGCCACACCGCGAGCGAAGCTAAGCTTAGTTAGCTTTAGCTCACGTAGCTGCGACATATTTTCATACATCTGTTCACACCACGAACTAAACTACCCAAGCTAAGGTCGCATGCAGCTACGTGAGCTAAACTAACTTAATTTAGCTTCGCCCGCGGTGTGGCCTGCGCTTTATAGTCTGTTTACCCCAGTAGGAGTAGGCGTGATATCGTATCAAAATAGGTTACTTCCTTGCGGTTTCAAACCTCATAGAACAAATAACTTTATAGTGACTTTACAAAACTTGTTTGTAAAACAAAATGTGTTTTGTCAGCTGGTTTTAATTGAATTATATAGGTAATAGAATAACTATTTATGTTTAGATATATGGAATCAAGTTTTTTAAGCATCAAGGGTGGAATAAAAATATATAATCTTCATTCCTAACAGACACATAATGGCTTTATGTATATTTTATCATGTTGGTGGTAAACTTTCCTTCGCCACTCAAAAGTCTAGCCCCTAGAAAATAGTATTTATTTCTTTCTATATCAAAAGGTCAATGTTTCTATACGTTACATTCTATTCCAGAAAAAAGTGGCGCCCTCATTCCTGTGTGACCATGGTAATTTTGAAATTTGATTAGTCAGGTAAAACGTCGTCATTTACTCGGTTCTAGTCGTAAAAAAACTAGATTTAGTCGTAACGCCGTTTTAAAATTATAAACGTCCACGTTGGAATAAAATTATTCCGGCTTCACCATTTTCAGTCTCGAGAACCACAGCTAAGATCCGATTGCACCAGAAAAGGTCGTGAATTTCTAGTTCTAGTCGCAAAATTTTAGAATTAGTTCCTATTTAGTTCAAAAGATGGCGGATATTCTTTTTAAAAATTTTATAGCTCCAGTAATATGATAATTCTGCTCGGCGCTAGACTAATTTTGTAAGTACGTACTAATGTCAAAACGTAAAAGCGGACGGGAGGAAAACCAAAAAGAAAAAGAATCGGGGAGCTAAGTGTCGTGACCCTTAGGGTCGTATTCCAGAACTCCACTCAATGCTCAAGTCAGAACTTGAGTATGATTTAAAGCACTCAAAATATACTCAAGTCCCTACCATTAGGGTCGTATTTCCAGTGCAATCCAGACTTGAGCTTAGAGTATAGTTCTAGAAAACGACGCTTATGACAATATATTATTATGTAATATTCTTTGGGTGCACGTCTTTTCGTCGGCTAAATTTGTGAACCCCGTACCTCTCATTCATGTGAACTTTTGAGTAGGCACACAAAACAGAATTACTAGAAATAATTATATGGCAATCTATGATTATACCTTTATTTTCTAATCACAAAAGGGTCTAGAATTAAACTTAAGCTTTCATTAAAAGGGGATTTCGTCCAAATTTAGTCGACGCTTTGCATTTATTGATTATCTTACTTAAGGTTGCCTGTAAGAAATTGCTCCTAAGCAATAAGGCTATTGTGTACATTACCTTATTCTATATATGAAAAGTAATTTAAAACAGAAACTTTTTTTTAAGTTATACCATGGCCATGGACACCAGTCGTTCAGTCGAAATATTAGAGATAAACAAACAGTATAGGAGAACATAGTAATATTTACGATTAAATTAACTGTAGGAATTAAATGAATGAACTGGATTCAACAGAAAAACGTGATAAGTTTGATCATTTAATAAAAAGAACGTAAACTCCATTATATCAATTTTGTAACAAACACAAAAATATACTACATTTGATGGAATGTGACCATTATGTGGCTATAAAAGCCAATTTCAATTAGAGGATATATGACAGCTTGGGGGGACACATTTAGATGTTGTACTAAGTAACCCGTCGGCGAAGAGGGCTAAAACTTGTTGTCTCTAACTACAATGTGACACCCCCAGACAGAGTAGATAAGCCACCGGGTTCGACATTCTAAGGTCGACATTGAACACATTATAAAAAATTTGATTAAAAAAAGTAAAACTTGGACGCGACAGGGAACACTTTTTTTTTAATTAATTTATTTCTGGCCATGGAAACAAAGTCCTTCAGCCGAAAACATAAAAATAAGTTTTTCTGTAAATATGGCCCCCCCACACAGAGGATAGGCAATTTGAGGCGACGTGCTTGGAATGACTCGGGATTCCTTAGAACGGGCCGATACGGGTATTTTAGTTCGAGATTCGTATAATTTCGCGTTTTAATCTTCGATTAAGGCACAACACTATTGTTCTGTGTTGCCATTGTATTTTTTTTTAATGTGCAATAATCATTGATTGGTATTCTCAAGGTAGTAATACTTCCAATGAAAGATATATATTTTGTAAAACCATTTTATTCGCTGACATTATCAACTGCTTTTCCGTTTTTCTTACTAGCGCCTTCGGCTTCTGCGTCGTGTATAGCCGTGAAAATCGCACCAGCTTGCACCTTCTTTAGGATCTTTTTGTCGTGAAACTGATGCGTGTGAGCTGACATCCTGGTTAAAAAGAAACAATAATCCGATTCATAACATATTCCATAGCACTAAAATATTATAATAAATAAAATACAATCTATCACCGTGTTCTGTGTCTATAATGTGTGACCAGTTAACAAGTAAGTCTCTAGTAAAGAATTGATTAAGAGGAGGGAACATGTTACACATATAATTATTAATACAAAGATCGAACACTCAGAAATATTCCTTCGATCCGGTCGGATTCGAACCGACGTCTTCTTGCATACCGTGCCAGACGCTATACCAACTAAGCCACGGAACGAACCAACGGACCTCACGAATTTTTCTATGTGCTTGCGTCGTGTCTTTGTACTTGGTCTTTCAACGACTTTTTAGTCGTAGCGCCATCTATGAGAAATCTATTGCAGTATGTTACACATATCTTAGGTTGTTCCCATGAACACTCAAGGATGTGATCCAGAAAACAACATGCCACTAGATTATAATAAATTCAGTGTAATAGTTATTGATATCAGACAGATTATTTTTCTTTCACTTAAGAGGGAGCAGAGGAAAAATTCCTAATCTTCGATTTGATTTTAGAGGGGTATATCCACTTTAAGTTAAAAATAAAATATTGTATGAGTAACTACACGATATATTCAAGCATAGACATTAATCAGAAATATAAAACAATGAAATTTCCTCGATAGATAAAAATCACGACTTGACCTCTAATTTTCACATTTTTTCGATTTATCCTCATTAGATAATTAATTATATTTATGCATGATCGACAACTGTCACTACGGATTTTTTAAATCCCTTTAGTTTTAGAGTTATTCCGCTAAAACGAATTTGGTACTTTTAATGCGCAAAATTCAACATTTCCTGTCGCATGTCACTCGAACTTCAGGCATATATTTGTTTTACAAATTTGGGCGGAGCCAACGTCAACACTTTTTTGGCATGCTCCCTCTTAATGTGTCATTTATAAATAACTCTTAAACAGACGGGAGCTTCCGTGCCCCAACTATAAAATATTGCAGTGGTTCTCTGATAAATTAATGGTTTTAGATACCATGTCTATTGCTATTTTTTTTTAGTCCGGGCGGGTTTTCTTTTGCAGGTACATATGCAGACATTGTACGTTTAGAACTTGGCAACATACGTAGAATGTTGCATTGCAACATAGTTAATCGATTACTTGAAAAAATTAAGGTGGTATATTTTACCATTATTTGATTAATGGATTAGCAATATCGTCATCGAATAGTGTGTTTTTCGACAGCAAAATCTAACACTTCAAAGTACAACATCTTGTTATGCTTATTATAAGTATCTCTTTTATTCTAGGAATCCATTTGTGCAAAAATCTCTTCGATACTCTGTCTGTGTCACCAAACAAAATTTTCTGTATTCTCTCCCTACACTATGTTTTTGAAACTAGAAAACGGACACTGACAAAATCCTTCTCCATTCCAAATATTAATAACACGATATACATACACAAACGTAAGTATTTATGTAGTATTTTATTTCCTTTCGCGATTCACACGTCAGTGACTCACTCGCTAGGATCCATTGAAAACCAGCGTCACAGCCCATACTCGGCTGTGGTTTCAGCTGAATGAGATCCTGTTGCATACGCCACAGCCGCACACATGTCAGTATAGTATTAAGTTATATAGTAAATATTTTTTTTATAATGTTTGTAATACATGGTTTTCTATTCTATTTTAAACCCAATACAAAAGTCCGCTACAAGCGCATAGAGCAATCCATAACATCTGCTGGTAAGAGTGGCAGCCACGTTGAGGCAACAGACACTTGAAGCAAGTTTTGTTTGTGTTTGTTCGATATTTGTATCAATAATAATCATAATAAACTAGTGGAGTATTTACACAAACAAGTAGATGAATGAATGGTACTAAAAAAACCACGATATTGAATAAAAATAAAAATAACATACCTTTGCATAACAACGTCGTCCTTAGTAATAGCAACGGCGGGACACCGACTGGGGCTGAGGTAGTCTACGCAGCGCCACTGCCGTGCACCGTCGCGGTTCGTATGTTTTAGGTAGTACATGAACCGGTTCAAGATTATCTGCAGGTTGCCTTGGTTCGATACTGTATACTGCATCACGCTTACATCTGTAAAAGATGTAACTTGTTAATGTAGGTCTTGAACTGGGGTTATATATTCTTTTTCAAATAAGAAACCGGTGTTGAATGCCTTTGGCCCAGCAAGCAGCCACGCCTTTGCTCCTATCTGTTGATTTTAGCAGGTCTTCACAGGGTCGGATACAATTGGCACGAGATCATATGAGACATAGGTGAGGGTTCCGTTTAGAGTCAGATTGACATAGCCTCATTTCACCATGTTCAGAAAGGCTAGGTTCTACACAGGCCAACTGGTGTCCGGAGACTGTCCAGAGACTTCCATATTGACAACTGCAAATTGTGCTAGGTACCATAGACAGTAGGAACACCATAAAGCACGCTTTAGGCGCACTTTGGATTTCTATAACAAAGTAAGAACTTAAATATAGAAATTTTCGACTTATCCTTACGCACTTTTACGAAGAAAATAAAAAAAAAGTTGTTTTTAGCCGACTTTAAAAAAGAATGACGTCGTCAATTCGACTGTTTTTTTTTCGTGTATAATAATAATAATGTAGGTACACACACGTTTGTGTTACGCGATTACACCTACATTTGTGAACAGATTTCGATGATTCTTTTTATAAATTTTATCACCATATTACACAGCACACTCTCTCTCTCTCGGGATCTCGTACATTTTTATTTGTATTAAATCTAGCTGCTAACACTGTACATACTTGTTTATGTTTGTGGAACTCCAGGCCTCTTTGTTCCAATTGATGTTATGTATCACCTATGTGTTTTTTGACAGTTTGTTTCTCTTTACGAGATTCAAGCGCGCCGGTCAACGCATTTAATCTGCGTGTGCGCTATCCCGTAAATACCGCGGGAATTTGCTCAGTTTACGTGCGGGGTCAATCTCGCAAAATTGGTGCGGGATCCCGGTATTGCATTCCCTAGTTCATTCCCAAGATCAATTCAACAATGAAGAATGAGTAACGCACTCAAATTTTTAATAATGTCGATTAACTATGTCTATGGCGGCAAATACTCACTAGGTAAATTAGTAGGACTTGTCACTGTTTTTCTGCTTACACTTATCTCTGCAGGTTTGTCAACAGTTTTTATTGATTTGTTCTTGTCTACTTCTTCTACGTGCATAATGTCTTCTTCTTGCTGCATAGCTTCCTCAAATGTATCGTCTATGTGTTCGTCCATGCTTTCTGTTCTGGTTATATCTTCCATACTGAGAAGACAAAGTTGTTTTATGATTAAAATTTTGATATACATATATGATGTTATATGAGTACAATAAGATATACAGGGTTAATGACTTTGGTGGCCCAGCATTTAACACTGGGGACACTAGACAATACTAAACCTATTTTTTCTTGTATGGTTATGATACGGGTATTCCAGGTTAGGTTAGCTCAGTGACCTTGAAGTAATTTTGTTGTTTCAGTTTTCCCTAATTTGAGCCCAGGTAAACATTATCATAAAAAAATCTACAAATTGACTTTCGATATTTCGATTATCTACAAATCGAGTTATTAGGTTTCCGCGATTGGAAATGAAACTTTTGGTTGGTGACTTTACCATCTCAGTCAGCCATAACCCATGGACATGGGACCTTTAAAGGGCCCAAAATGTTGGTTCATTTGATCGAAAATAAAAATAGTTATATTTCCAATTTATTTTACAAGTCGCAGTTAGTTCAATGCCATATTTGATCTAGTTTTATGAAGCTTACGCCAAGAAATAATTAAATAAATAAATAAATAACGCACACACTCAACATAGCCCCCGCACTAGGGAAACCCTGTGTCGCGGGTGCCATGGACACACCCATAGACAACCACAAATTACACCCAAACTCACGAGAGAAATAAATGTAAGCCATACAAACATTTCTCCCGGCCCGGGAATCGAACCTGGGACCTCTGCGTGGCAGTCCGGCATGGTAACCGTTCGGCCACGGAGGCAGTTTTTAACTGGCTTAAAAAAAGGAGGAGGCTCTCAATTCAATAGTTTTTCTATATTATTCAGTAGTGTATGTTACACCACCATGTCTCACATTTTGTGAACTGATTTCGATGATTCTTTTTTGTTTTAAAGGGGATCCCTTAGTAGTGGTTCCATTCAAATTTAAAGAAAATGGTCCACCTCTTTGGATGACAAATTAGGGGATAAATTTGGTTTATTGGACTTCACTCACTTTCTGTTAACCAATGTCATACACTTTCCTCAAAGTATTGAGGTCGGTTTTTTTAATAATAAATATTGGGAATAAACATGCCTGGGGTCATGTGTTGAATAAATAGTAGATTTCTCTTCAATAGGTTTCTCGGATATTTCAAAGTAGCATATTTCATCATCAATTGATTCTTCTTTTGTGTTTATTACCAACTCATTGTTATCTCTCTGATGCGAAGATACTGCTTGATGTAGTTTCTGGAAATAAACAATTGATTTTGGATTAAAATGTCAGTAACACAAATGTGATCCATGAGGATTGTTGTGTCCTTTTGAGGATTTCACTAGTTATCAATTATGAATGAATTGTACTATTCAAAATAAGCTAAGCAGCTTCAGTTTCATAGGCCAAGCAAGCAAGCCAATATTGTGAATTTATGCAAGGTACAAGGACTCGACACTTAAAATTCAACTCTATTACGATGAGAACAGTCCATTGTCAAGCTTAATATGCTCTTGATTGTACCATGCGAAATCTGAGTATTTTTTTAGATGTACTAGTGTATAGTATCTATCGTAGCCATATACAATTACTTGGAGATTCTATATTTCTTAACAAACATGGCTCTTGTTGCATACCAAATACAGTGTTTGCCTCAAACCCAAACAGTCCAGTAATATAAAAAGAATAACAAACCATGTCTTCAAGTCCTCTGATATGCAGCTCTTTGCCAGCTTCTATGAGTTCAGACAGGTTTTCAATAGAGACCAGGACCTCTCCTGTATAGATATATTCCAGCACTGCTGATAGTGTAGCATAGGAGAATTTCTGTAATTATGTTATAAAAAGATAAAGGGGATTACTAATTGCTCTGATTTCTAATTAGTACTTATCAATATAGATCAATTGCCGGTTGCAGTGATGAAGTGCTACAAAACTCTGAATTAACACTAATAATCTGTGATTGTTATTGTGATTATATTTGAATATGCATATTATTTATTGAAATTTGAGTACATTGGTGACAAATTCTTATTAGGTAACAATTTGCTACAAATTGTAGTCTCAAAATATAATATAGTAGTTGTGTATATCCACATTGATGATGAAATAGATATGTCCATACTAAGAAAATGTTTATACTTTAGGTAAATTAACTCCCCCAATTCCAATCACTGTAAATAATAATAAATAACCATTTGCATGACATTGCTATTATTAAGTCATTAAATTATCAATTTAAAATAGTAAACATTTTTATTTATTCTTTACTATTAAATCTATGATTAAAAATATGTTCTACTTACATTAAGAAATATAACAGGATGTGGACATTCTGCTGAAGTAATAAGTTCTTTAAGATAGGGACTGGCGAGGGCAATTATCACCTGGTGCACTTTAACAAGGTGACCGTCAGCCGCTAATGTCATATCCACAAACTCTCCATTCTGTGTAATAAAACATATTCTATTTGGTTAATGTATACTCTTCACAAATATTTTTTATGACTAACAAATAAATGGACGACGGGTCTAATACAAAAACCATGAAAAAAATGTCCCAAGTCAACCTATTTAAACGTAGTGACATGTAAAGGAATATGACAAAGCTAAAACGTTAGATAAAATTGTAATGTCATCGCAGTACTGTCTAATTTTGCTTGCTTCGCTGTCAGTCGAACAAACGAAGACTACAGCGTGAATGACGCTCTGTATACGATTTTAACGCCCTATAAGTTCCGACACTTTTTAGTGGGGACCTGACGTCCATATAATTGTAAGTCAATGCATGTTACGCTCATTTCAGTGAATTCAAAACTTTTAAATGCTCCCCTGTAAACTTGGCAATTTCACCATACAATACTTTACATAATATGAGTGATCAAAATGTGTGTGAAAGCATTGATGCCTTTTGATGAAGTGAACATTTATGTAAGGCTGTGGTCTCTGTCTATCCCGGGTGGGGAAAGGGGGTGAAATGTATTTATGTAACTTCTCCAAAATGTAAGTTTCATCACAATATTCTCCTTTACCATTAATTCAAGTCACTATTTTGTAAACTAAATTTGAACAGACACACAATTCGAAAAGACTTGGGCTCCTTAAATGGCCCATTCATTACTTGCATGGCAGTCTGCTGCGCAGGCAGGAGACTGCTCACACACTATCCTGCGTATGGCCCACGTATGGAGTTACGCAGCACGCATTGCAAGATTGCAGGACGGCTTGCACGCTGAGACTACATTCATAATCCCGCATTACGCGGTGGACGCAAGGCGCACTGCAATGCAGGAGAATGAATGCCCCCTTTTAGGCCTTCAGCATTAGGGGCAGACATGCTCTCAAAATTAGTGAATGCCCCGATATGTCACCGACATTTTACAGATAATCCTAATTACTGCTAACGTTCGCCGTAACGTTACGAGAGATTAAGATAGGGCTGTCTTCGATGACGAAACACTATCTCTTATAGATCTTGTGTTTAAAATTGGGCTACCATGATTATATTGTGTTAAAATTTAAATATAAAGCAAAACAAAATATGTTTACCTGTTGCAAAGAGCTTAATCCAGAACATATATTTTTCTTGTGAGCATCCCATGACAATGAAAATTGTGCCTGTGTCATTTCTTATACTTTAAATAAATCGTAGCTGTATATATGTTCAAGTTTCAATATTTAGTATATGATAAATAACACCTTTTTCTTTAAAAAAGCGAATGACGCCAGGTCACTTCACTTCACTTTTTATTTTTATTGCTCCATCAATATGAGAACTGATGATTTTGCCAATGTCACAGTTGAAAGAAAAAAAAACGAAACAAAAAAAAAATTTTCGCTAAGCTCTAATAGGACATTAACCGGTGTTGGTAAGTTGGACTACGGGAGTACTCAGTTGAGAATGTAAAACAAAACAGCCAGGTCGTTGAACCACTTGATTTGACATTGACACTGACAGACAAAGACATCAAACACTGACAATTCGGCGATTTTGACGTTTAACTTTTAAAAATCTCGTTGCCATTATATTACTACTGACGAAGTCAAGTGGAGAATGCGTTGCGGACAGAGCGGGCGGCGCGGGGCAGGCGCTAGGCAGCGTGCTCAGGGGGAGACTTATGTCCCAGTGGATGCGTGAAAGCTGATGATGATGATGAAGCCAACTGTGGTCGAACTGAAGCGCAACTTATAACTTTATAGTTATACAGGGTGTCCGGTAATGAATGTATCATACTGAAATGGCTTATA
>NW_020653726.1:17460474-17483217 GCF_003589595.1 Hyposmocoma kahamanoa | reverse complement strand
TTTCTGCACGTGAAGCTCAATGACAAAAAAGCTATAAACTTGATAATATTTAAAATTCTAAACTATCTAAAACTTTTATAGATTTCTCATAGATGGCACTACGACTAAAAAGTAGTTGAAAAACCAAATACAAAGACACGACAACAAGCACAGAAAAATTCGTGAGTTCCACTGGTCCGTTCCTTGGCTTAGTTGGTATAACGTCTGCCACGGTATGCTAGAAGACGTCGGTTCGAATCCGGCCAGCTCGACGGAATTTTTTCTGAGTGTTCGATCTTTGTATTAATAATTATAACAAACTTAATAATAGTTTTATCTGAAGAAAGATGGTGAATTCCTTACAACTGGTACATAATTTGGAGATTTTTTGTGGAAAATGTCACTTATGGGATTTTACTTTTAAGCAGACGAAATGTCAAATTCGTATCTTTGCTCGACGCAGACTGATTTCAAGATCGTACAGTTGTCTGATATTCGAATCTTCAAAATACGGATGCTAGTAACATCTGCCATTTTTTATTATTAATGGCTTGGCCTTCGCATTTAGTCAAACGTATATAAGATCATTATTGCATATGAATGATACAGGTCCCTATGGAGCGGTATTCTGTAATCGCTATCGATATGATTCGTTATGACTCTGATAGCGAAAGTCGTCGTTTGCCGTATCGACAACTTACCGATTATGCTATTCTGTAAACCCACGATAACGAAACCGACGCGTACCGACAGCGATGTGACGTCAGCGTTTCATGATCGAAAAATATACGAAATGGGAACATTCCGAAAGGAGACTACGTTTCTCGACCAATCACGATCGAGCGTTCAAATAGTCATTTACAAACATAAAGTTTGTGCAAAGTTTGTTACATTTAAGGGAAACGTACTGTTTGTGTTTATTTTTTCTAAACACTTTTGCAAAATGACAGATAAAATAATACATCACGACAAGTAAGCAAATTGGAGTTCTGTAAATATTTACTTTATTTTTTTCCATCCTCTAAGGTAAATATCTGATGAGGTGGAATTTATTTGGGAAACGTCGCTCACCTCAACCTCTACAATCGCGGCATCATGACATAAACAAGTGATTACAAGACACAGCCAAGAAGAAGTCCCTTTCAATTACGAAACATTTTGGCTTACCTTAAGGCAAAAAGTGAATTTTTTCCACTTAATGCGATCAAAACACAAATATCTAACAGTGAAATGTAAGCAGAAAGCGCGTCGTTAAGCATACCGACATAAAAAGGGTGCCCTCGAAGAGCCGATAAAAATATAGGATCTTAACGACACTTAACGAACGTATTGAACTGAATTGTCGTTATGATCGGTTAAAGTAGTGTACAGAATAGCATTTGCCGACAAAATCTATACCGTCGGTAAAACCGCATAACGAATATCGAACAGCGAGTTTCCACGATTACAGAATACCGCTGCTGTCCGTAATCAAACTATTTTTTTTTATATACGAGATATATTTTAAAGGGTTGGGTACTTTCACTGCACCGAATAATCGGAAACATAAATTGACAACTCACATGTGTCTGTAGTTTCACCAGCATCCTTCAAAACCGAAAAGCAGTAATGCATACATTACTGCTTAGTGGAAGAAATAGTTACAGTGGCAGTTTTTTTAAACAATCACACTCATAGTCCTGCACTAGGGAAACCCTGTGTCGCGGGTGACAAATTACACTCAACTCAAGACTCAAAACTAAATGTAGACCATACTAATATTTCTCCCGGAATACCATGGTAACCGTTCGTCCACGGAGGCAGTTAACTTAAGTTCTTCCTCGGACAAACTCGTTCACAAGGAGCTCTACTGTTGTAAGGCAGACAATCATTCTCCGAACCTGTGTGTCACTCAAGAACTTTGTTTTAGCTACACAAATCCAATACACAGTGACAAATCAAGGCGCTCTGCAGATGATTCTCAATCGATACATGTACTACCTACGATACACGAGCCGCAAGGGGGCGAGCGGCCATCGCGCTTGGCGCTGCATCAATTATACGAAGGAGCTCACCAAATGTCCCGCCGGCGTTATTACCCAGGACGACGTTGTTGTTAAACGGTAAATACAGTTTTTCAAGTTTTTATTGAGTGACACGATGTTTTACAATCATAATATTCAATTATTTTTTGGGAAATTGCTCCGCTAGTTTGTTATAATTGTTAATAACAAAGATCGATCCGGCCCGGATTCGAAACGACGTCTTCTAGCAAGTTAAGCCAACTAAGCTACGGAACGAAAAACTCCCTAATCTGAGGAGACCCGTGACCAGCAGTGGGACTTATAATGGGTTAAACATGATTAGAAAAAAAAGGGTCGTTTTGAAATGTGAAACGCGATTTTTTATCAACACTGCGATCCACCTTGGGCTCAACTCATACTGGCGCAGATTCGAAGCGTCGCGACGCGTCTTGGGCTCAACTCACACTGGCACAGAGTCGAAGCGTCGCGACGCGTCATGTTTTTCGGCTATAGCACATTCATCTCTATTTTCCTATTAATCAGATATAAATTTTTGCTATGCAAATATGGAGTCACGCGTCGACGCGCGTCACCAGGCTTTGTAGTCGAAAAACAGGATGCGAAGCACGTCTGCACCAGTGTGAGTTGAGCCTTATGTGTAGTTTTAATCCGTTTCACCAGACTGACCGAATTTGAGTTGGGTCGTAATAATGCCTGGTTTCAAATCGGAGAATCCAATGTACTATGAGTACCAGTGCATGGGGACTCACTCTGGGGCATTGCCCGGAACACCAGACCGGCACCAATTTAGAAATGTGTAGTGTAAGCTTCAAAGTAAAGAAAAACTTTCATGGATTACTCACAGATAGCGCTACTATGGCAACAAAGATCTGCAACAAGCACATGGAAAAATTCGTGAGGTCCGTTGGTTCATTCTGTGGCTGCATTGGCATAGCGTCTGGCTCGGTTTGCTAGCAGGCGTTGGTTCAAATCCAGCCAGAGCGAAGTGAATTTTTTCTGAGTGTTCGATCTTTGTGGTGAAGTTTCAATAAAACCTAATTACTTTAGAAATATTAATTACC
Source organism: Hyposmocoma kahamanoa (assembly GCF_003589595.1). Lineage (NCBI taxonomy): Eukaryota > Metazoa > Arthropoda > Insecta > Lepidoptera > Cosmopterigidae > Hyposmocoma > Hyposmocoma kahamanoa. Next base: position 17,480,153 of record NW_020653726.1, on the reverse strand, counting down.
CAAATTGATTCTACAGGGAATCGAACACGTGAATTTCCTTATCTAGCGCCCACAGTGCAAACCAGTAGGGTGCATGAAAAGTCTCCCTGCACGACATACATTCCTTTCCTGTACATCTGGCGCATACCCTTTAGCAAATCCCTTCACTACGATAGCAAGCATTATAGTGCCAGCGATACGATAAGGAGAAATGCCAACCATTTGTTTTTAATGTTTTTAACTTCAGATACGGAGCACACAATCACGCATTTCACGACCAAAAGATACTAAAAAAGGTGCGCGACAAAGCAGTGTTCTCGACACTCAACGATGCCGAAATAAACTGTGTGTCCAAAAAGAGAGAAAGATGCGAGGACAAAATAGAACCAACCGTTGTGAAGAAATCTAAGAATGATGATTCCACTGATGCTGAATAAAGTTTATTGTATTATTATTATTAATGTGTTTAGTTTGATCACGGACCAATAACTCGAAAGAACTTCTGATCACGATACAAAACAGTGTAGTCGGGTATTTAGTATCTATTCGTACACCAGATGTCGCTACGAGTATCAAATAGTTATTTAGTTTTTTCCATTTGTTTTGCATTGATAAGCTGCAATTTATGAAATAGGTAGTAATAAAAGTTTCGTAAAGTAATTGGAAAATGAGCTTATTAAAATCATGAATATTCTTCATGAAAACTTCAAATAACAATAAGAAAACAACCGAACGAAAGCAAAAGGTTCCAAAAAATTTTGCAGACGTAATACTAATCTACCACCTTATAATTTACCGAAAAATATTTTACTGCGTTCATTACTGCGCTACCGAAGACTATTGTGCAAATATAATCTCAGTATAGAGTACTAAAAAAACCGACCTCAAAAGTACGTGGAATTACATCTATTTGCCAAGTTTTATTGAAATAACCCCTAGTTCGCCACTACACAGGACTTGACACAAGAGATAATAAAAATCGGTTCTCGCTACTCAAAATATATTGTGAACGAAAAACGCCTTGAATTGGAGAATAGCAAAACCAACCATAAAAATAATTGATCCTTAAGTAAAATTTAGGCGATATGTATAAAAATGAATGTTCATGCGTGAACAGCCACCCTTAGAGGTGGATGATTTTCTTCTCCACTATAGAAGTTTCCAACAAAAAAAGAATCATGAAAATCGGTTCACAAATACCGGAGTTATCGCGTAACATACACACAAAAAAACAGACTAATTTAAAACCTCCTTTTTTTGAAGTCGGTTAAAAAATAAGAAACGACTGAAAGTTTCAAAATATCTTACTGACATAATATTACTCTACCGAATTAATTAACATTTTACCGAAAACTATCATTAGAATTTTTTATTGTAAATCACCTATTATAAATTAGAAAGCAATTAAACTAAAATAAATTAATATGAGTCATAATATTGGTAAGTTAGTATTTATTTCGGAAGTTCCGAAGTTCAGTTTTTCGTAGAATTGTGATTTAAACACGCTCTTGATTATTTGCTAATTATGATTAATTTTGTTAGTATATTCTGTTTATTTTTTAGTAACTTTTACAAATTTTATCATATTTTACACTTTTTGACATTTACCGCAGCTTAGTATTGAGCTAATTAGTTCATTACACACGGCACCGCCGTAACACTGTTCTTACGCTAGCTGCTAGCTGTCAGCGGTACCGCTGCCGCAGTTGTAGTTGCCCTTGCATTTGTTTACACACTTTCATACACGCACCGCGGCGGCGGCGTTACTTGAAACTGCCGCGGCGGACGCGAGGGCACGATTTCAGTTGATCACGCAGCATGGGCTGCAGTCGCACCCCTGGTGCTGCGGTATGACGTCGCAATTCTTGCGGACCCACGGTGGCAAGAAACGCTGCCGCCGTCGCGGCGCCATGTGTAATCATGTAAGTAAATTCTTTAATATCTATTAAATATAAATCAGCCTTACAGTTAGCCTTAGTTCGGTACAATTTCATTTGTTTTTCACAACCCTTAGGTGTTTCCACTTCTCAATACAGAATTCGACGGTTCTCATCCAAAGTACGTACCTATAAATTTAATACCAAAGTTACGTACATTTTATATTGTTCTTGAAACGGTAAGAGAAAACAAGGTGATGAAACTTGCGTATCAAAGAAGGCTCACAACCACAGACATTATATATATATATGTGAAGTCCCCAACACTGTTTGTCCGCCATTTAACTTTGTGTTTACAATCAATAGTTTAAATAATATACAAATTTTGATTAGTTTACAACTCTTTATTTGATGGCCACTCCCTTCTGAGTCAACGTGTTATCTTCATAAGTCTCGAGCACATCGGCCAAATGTTCATTGTCTCTGGGCTTCTTGAACTGACGTCTCTTTTGTGATACTTTCTTTCGCTTAGGCACTATCGGCTTCCTAGGGCCATGGTCCTGCATAGATTTAATGCCTTGCTTCTCTAGATATTCCTCGATTTTGGCGTCATCCATCGCGTCCACTGCTGTCGCTCGCCATAGTTTCACGAATTCTTCATCGACCTTAAAATCAGTATATTTATATTTTGCGATTTCAACAATAAACAAATATTTTATTATTAATAATACCAAGATCTAACAAACGTAAAGACAAATTCATTCTATCCGTTTGGGCACGAATCAGTGTCTTGCCTCAACAGGCTGCCAGTGTTCCAGCAGTTCCAGTAGCCCAGCTGGATCGCATTCGATTTTTCTTTGTCTTTGTTCGATCTTTGCTATGACATTATATATTTTAAAAAACGATCTTTAAATCAATAACAACAATTTTACCTTTTTTTTAAAAAAAAAACCAGTGTCAATATTTTCTTTAAATTGAAATGGGACCAATACTGAGGTACCCTCTTTCCAACAAGAAAAGAATCGTCAAAATCGTTTCATAAATGTCGGAGTGATCGCGTAACATACCCCTTTTTTGAAGTCGGTTATCAAATCCGTCGAGTATTTTTACAAAAAATATATAGATGTTATAGTAGGTAGTAAAAATATGATATTTAATGGTAAAAATAAATAATAGCACATATTTTATTTACAGAATGCACATATGCTGTACAGTGGTGTTATATGTAGTATATGTCAAGTGAGTATGACGTGTTCATTGCTTCTTATTTTGTATAAGGCAAATGGAAGGGGTTCACATTATTTGTTGGAATGTGATTATCTCTCAGATCAACCCGTTGGCGAAGAGGGTAACACTCTGTACTCCTATGTGAGGTCTTGCCTCTCACCACTAGGCGACACCTCCTGCTGATATTGACATCCGAGCGTTACAGGACTAATTAAAAACAATATGTTTTTAAAGGGCACATTACAACCCTGTTTTTCACTTTTTCGCTGTTGATCGCTTTTAAGTAATCGGTAATTTACTTATACAACTGTCAGTTGCAACTTTACTTTCGGTGGAAGATTCCTGGAAGATTTTTCGTAGCCTGTTTACGACAAAGTGAATATTCTACTTACATCTAATGTGGCAGTTTTATCATTGTAAAATAATATTTTCTTCTTATCTGTAGGCCTGGTAATGTACAGAATCTCTTGAGCCAAATTTTTTAGTGCCTTCTCACAGTGAGGTAGAGATTCCTGTACATCTTCTAGAAGGATCCCTCCTAGTCCTTTGAGATCTTGTTGTTTTAATAATCTGTAAACAATGCCATATGTTGACTATAAATAACTGAGTGTACTAAGAATTCATAAATACGACCATAAATAGGCAGAACCGGCACCAATGTAAGAAGCCAGAATTCAATACACATATTATAATATGTGATAAATGTTGAGCTCATAAAAGCGATGTAACAAAATATGTGTGTGTATATTATGTGTTACCTGAGCAAAGATTTCCTATCCTTAATTTTATATACAGGCTTAAATATATATTTTCCATCTGGAGTACATTCTATTTTAGGATTGCTCTGTAATGCCTCTGTTTGTAGCCACTGAAACGAGAAAATTCGAAAATCATTAAAAAGCTGGTCTAGGCTGTAACACGGTGAAAGAGATATGATATGGTGTAACAGGCTGGAGTATGCAACTCGATGACATCTGCGAATGCTAAAACCTACACGTGCCACCAGTGCTCCTACAGGAATCTTAGCATCCTCTGTTGCTTGGAGATATTTTGTCCTGTTGTTGGCGTTAGTGAAAGGTATATTGGGACTAATTTACTCCTATAATAATCATGTGCAAGTGAACCATACTAAGCAGCTAAAGCAAATTTTTAAAAAGATCATAATCCAACTGGAAATTTAAGTGAAATATTTTGATGTGATATGATGTTCCAACGCACTTGTTTAACTTTATTCCCAACATCAAGCTGATTGGTCTCATCCAGCATCTCGTCAATAGTGAGTGGATGGTCATCGCCATCCTGATGTCGTGCCCTCATGTGTCGTACAATACGAGCTAGGACACCAAACCGGTATGAAGAGCTACCTGACATTGTTTTATAACTGAAAAGAGAGATTTGTATATCTTTATACTTTAGGAAAATTAATGCATTTCTCTTTTGTTCGTACAATTTTTTTAATCGAAGAAATAAAATGTAAATGTTAAAAATTTAATTTTATTGGTTGAACAGGCTAGTTGTGTGATTTGATGTTGAAGTGTTTATTTTGAATGGGCAAGCTTAGCAAGGCCTTTTTATTGAAGTGGCTGAAAAGTATTGGGAGTGGTGGTCCAATAACTAAGTAATTCTTGGTTTTTATCATATTCAATCAATATAGCCTATGTCCAGCAGTGGACTGAGATGGTGATCAAAACTAGTAGTACTTTGTACTCACGTGGAGGCATCAAGTTTGGGTGCTGAACTGGTAGAGCTGATGGACTTGGATTTCTTCTTGTTGTCATCTTTAAATTGAGAGTCATCTTTCTTCTTCTTTTCTATACTGTTTGCAGATAATATTATTATTCAGTGTATGTGATATTTTGGTCCTATAAATGGTTATAATAATATGATAATCTATTTTACTAATAATAATAGGAGTCCTACCTGCACAAGAATTGTTAAGATTGCATGAGTTCATAGGTGTATGAGTTGATACTACTACAATACTACAACTGATACATTATATGTAGTGTATCAGTTGAATTTTTAGCCTTCTGTACTGTAATATTGCATGAATATTACAGTTACTACTTATGAACAATGTCCATGTATAATAATTAGTATACTATTATAAAATAAGTCTAAAGTACATTTGTTTAGGTACCTAATTAAATGTAAACAACCTTGAGATGTCTATTTAACCCATTAACGCCCAAATGCAAATTCGCGTAAAAGTAAATTTTTTTTATCAACCTTTAGAAAATAGCCTATTTATGAGAAAATTACGAAGAAAAAAAGATTTTATTTTATTTTATATGAAAAAAATGCCGTCCTCAAATGGGGACAATGGGCTCAAGCGGTGTGAAAAAATTTGTAACAATATTTGCCCGTGCACAATGGCTTGATGCACTTTTTATATTGCCAACGCGCTTATTTGTGGCTCAACAGCTATTTGCACATCGTAACTGTTAAGCCAACTTCTGAGCGTAGTGATCAACACCAATGTACTGTAGATTTGGCACCAAAGAAACTGCTGGATGTAAACTTTGTATTTGTGTCTCGAATAGTGACGTGATGTAACCGTTAAACTGCTGTAGCTTCGTATCATTGGTCAGGAGTTGTAAACGCCGTGTATTAGCTAGTGCTAGGTCCAGACTGTAGCGGAGCAAAACACACCACTAATTTTTGCCTTGAATGTGATACAAAAAGATTGGTCAGCTTGATTTATCCTGTTGGTACGTTTGAAATCACGCGGGATACCCACGTCAACTTTCTGTTTATTCACAGCGCTTCATCTTTTTATTTTCACCACGGAAATCACATTATTATAATCAGAACTCATCATGCAAATACTATTGTCAAGCCATAGAACGAACAGAATTTGGTTGATTGGGTAAAATCGATAGTCAAAATTGGCTTCATGTGTATTACAAATCTGGTACTAGTAAATATTTCTTAGTTTTACCTTTGCAGACAGTTTCAGTTGTTCGATAACCAGTTTGCCGTAGACTATTAGATCTCGTTACATAAGAATAGTACTTGTACATCGGTGAGCGCATTCGGATCTAGGGGAAATGCCCCCTAAATCTATCTCCACATCATGGTCTTTCTCATCCATTACAGCTTTAATAGCTTTCTGAAGCCCATAGTAATAATTTGGGTGCCAAATACCCGTTGTGTCATTATTTCGTTGAAAATTACTTATAGATGAAAAACGAATAAACTACCCCATGTGCGCCCAATGGCCCCAATTGGAGACACCGTTATATACCACCTTTGAAGTTGATAAAACACTATTTAATTCAATTATATAATTTTTATTTTATAGTATATGAATATATTTCAACAATACATGTAAAAAATAAACAAATTGTTGGTAATAACATACACGAAAAACAACTAACTTTAGTGTTTCACATGTGCGTAAATTAACCCCGCAAAAGGAACAGTAAACCCACTTTTACTTAATTCTAAACAATTTTTTTAAGTAATAAAATCAAGATTCACTATTTTACTTTACATATACACTTTTGTAATGAGTATTAATAGTAATATAAAAAAAATACAGGTACTCAAAGTAGTGTCCTCGATTGGGCACGGCGGGTGCAAATGGGTGAAATACACATTAACAAAATGATTTTTATTACAAAATCATTTATTTTATTTAAATACAAAATATAAATACTTAGCTTCATATGAAATTGCAAGCCTATTTTTATACCTATTGATTTGTAAAGCATATGTTTCAATAAAAAGATGAATCAAGATTGTTTACATTTAGTTAAGTATAAACAAATGCAATGGACTATAATCTTAAATAAATTAATAAGATATTTGCATTGACTTACAATTATATGGACGTCGGGTCCGCGCTAAAATGTGTCCGATCTTATAGGGCGTTAAAATCGTATACAGAGCGTCATTCACGCTTTAGTCTTCGTTTGTTCTACTGACATCGAAGCAAGCAAAATTAGACAGTACTGAGATGACATTACAATTTAAATTCAACATTTTAGCTTTTTCATATTCCTTTACATGTCACTACGTTTAAATAGGTTGACTTGGGACATTTTTTTCGTGGTTTTTGTATTAGATCCGTCGTCCATTTATTTGTAAGTCAATGGATATTTGCTTAAAAATCCTGAGTGTGTATTTTGGTACTATTTTCTTTTATTTGGCATTTGATAGTGTTTGTGTGTACATGCAAAAAGACGTCTGCAATGAAAAGGGATACAATTTTGGAAACAAGGATCAATAAAGTGGAAAATACATCACAATGACATATTCAATTATTTACAATAAATACTTATAATTTGATATTACCTAATAATGTGTATGAGGTTTATAGCAAGTGGAAGGCTGTGGTTTCTTCCTACCTCAATGGGAAAAGGGAGTGAAAGGTATACATGTATGTACGATAATATGGGTTATTAGATGACAGCCTAAGCTACACAGTGATTAGAAGAGGGAAGTCAATAGAAAGGGGGCAATGGTAAATATGGGAATCATTCAACACAGATTTTGATCTATGGCAAGTACCTATTTGTAGAAAATAATAGAGATTTTTCTTTCGAAAGATATCAACAACGCTGAAAATAAATATTTTTAGTGAACAGATGAAAGATAATACCTGGGCGTCGCGAGCGCTTTCTTTTTGAAAGCTTCACGTTCTCTAAGCAAGGCTGGATCCATTTTAATTTCCGTAAGCTAGCACCTGGAAGAGATAAAGTAGCACTTGTATTTTATAATAAGATTCCTTTTCTAAATTTGTAATCAATTCATTCGAAACGACAGTTTTGCTTGACATTGACAACTGTTTTTTGCTTACAGAGTGCTCTGTAAGCGCAATTTACACAAAAAAATTAAATTACATTAAGTAATGACACTACCACTAAACCGCACGTACAGATTTATTCAAATTATTGTATAATGGTGGTGGTGAATAATAATATCATAAACACCAAAACAAATTCAGTAACAAAAGTACGCCGTTTGACAGATACATCAGGTGTTGCCAAAAAAAATCTACTATTGTAACTGGTAATTTTCGTGAAATGATTAAGATATAGGATGTCACCGAAGATGTAATAACATAATATTAAAGATAATAAAGCATTTTAATACTTTTATTTTTTTGGAGATAACATGAAGGTGAAAGAAATTTATTCAATCATTATATCTTCTATAATGTCATTAACAATGGAAGTTGTTATTTTTAGAAATTCATACTTGCTTCATACGAAATAGTTACGAAACTTACATATATAAATTATTATTTGTTGTAATGTTTGGTCTCAAAACGAGTCACTGTGGAAATGGTTGTGTCTAGACGAGAAATGTTTCAAAGCTCGTATATAATGAAACAGAACCATTTCTCGGTTTGGAAACTTGCAAGATGTTCTGTGAACAATTTGGTTTGTAGTTTTGAAAATTTATAAAGAAAGATTCATTGAAATTTAATTGAGCACCCTGTTTAGCGAAGCTACATTACTCCGCGAAGTCTGAGAAGATAGTGCAGTACATCAGCTCCATTATCTCCTCAGAATTCGTGGAGTAATGTAGTCGCGACAGGTACAGCAGCGTCGTCGGTATGGCCGGACGGAGCAAAAAGTTTCATTCAGGCACACGGGGATTCATTTTACTCTTAGCAGATTGCCGCCTTTCGAGTTTCGAAATGGCGGGTCAGTTGGTAGAAGCGGCTTTACTGCTTTCAGTTTGGAAGGGTAACATTGTTCGTTAAATTGGTTTCGCGTTGCGTGTTCTCGGAATTGCCCAGGAGTGAATTCCGTTACTCTGGTAGACAAGGATTCCATAGTTTGAGGCCTGGTCATTGGTATGATGATCTGGCGTTGAATTCAACATGATATCGTACGTATAATCACGTAATAGGTTCCACTATTTTATCAATTTCTTATTAAAAGGTAATAACAGTATACGTGCTACTGTTTGCCACTGTTTTATTTTTTAATTTTAAGTTTTATTTTTTTTTAATTTTAAGTTTTATTTTTTTTAATTTTAATTTTTAATTTATTTTAAAGCATCCCCATGCAGTATGATTTTGGCTGTGACTGGGTTATTTCTACGTACTTTAATTTTCGATGGCTCATACATAATTCTCATTCCTCGGATATTCATCTAATCAACTTGACCTATAAATAAATCACAGCTCCAGATTACTGCATCCTGCAGAGGGTCAATTTTTAGATTGAATGAAATTCTCAGCGGTGAACAATTTGACGCCAAACGCATTTGTTTTTCTTTCTCGCACTACTTGTGTGAGCGAAAGTAGAATACGTGACTTGAATGAAAAATAAGAAATAAATTTGTGTTACAGATTTCCAGAGACATTGTCATAGATGACAAACCTATGTATCCGATTAGGGGTGTCATGTTGAATACAATGCTCTGAATGCTCTGAATTATTATACTGTCGACTCTATCAAAAGAACTCTAGGTCGGTATTCTACTTTTATATCTTTTTTGTATATGTGGATGGAAAGGGGGAGATAGATCTCGATATTAAATGGGCCAGTTTAAGAAGAAGGGACTGATGCCAGTGGAACAGGCCTAATACCTACTAGGTAACACAATTACGATTGAGTTTGTACATTTAAACTTACAAAAGTTATCCAATCTGCTACACGTTGAAAGTATTATTTCAAATCTAAAATAGCATATATTTGTTTTTCACACAAAGCGACGTCTCGTGCTCTTTACAGATCCATAGTTACAACTAAGTTAGTCGAAAAAATAGTTTCATTTCCAATTTATAAAAGTTACAATATCGAGCGATAAAAAAAGCCTTTGTGTCTTTCTAAAAAAATAAGGTGAACTGTTTTCTAAATCTGCAATAAAGTTTTCATTTAAGAGATATTTAACAAATAAACAAATATTATATGACCTTTGAGCAAAAATAAGGAATTTCGTTTTTATTTTCTTTTATTGGATGTACACAAAACAGTTTACATTCAGTGGAATATGTTTGAGATAGAATTTAAGGACTTAATCTAGAATGTAGAGCTAATATCGGGGTTTTCAATAGGGACACAATTTTGTATTTCAATACCCAATCCCAGAATAATTGAAATATCGAGCTTAAAGGTGCAGTACGCATGTTACATTTAAGAATGGAATTTGATCTCGTTCATATGATCACCGCGAGCACGTTTGCAGCGTTCAATTCTTAGGAGGCAATTTTCCACCACTCTTCCACACATATCGGCCTAAACGTTGACAATTTCGCGTTTGATATTGTTCCTGAACCCTTTTGATGTTGTCAGCTTATTCGCATAACCCCATAAACAATAGCCCAACGGCGTTAGACCGCGTGAGCGAGGCGAGGAGCGCATGAGCCATTCGATCGGAATATTTCACGAGATTACACGATTATCGACCTTCCTCTTTAATAGATCGATTGTTTGACCAGCTGCGTGACCGCTGCAAACGTGCTCACGGTGGTCATATGAACGTGATCGAATTCCATTCTGAAATGCATCATGTGTTCTGCACCTGGAATAAATTTAAACTTGAATGTCAATTATTCTGTGATTTATTGAAATACAAAATTGTTCTTCTTCTTATTCTTTTAAATGTTATGGCCCCTTCGAAATAATCAATGATGTTGCCAATGTCAAGTAAAAATAACTATGTACGGTAGTTTAGTATTATTATAAAAATTATACAAAAAAATGGCGATTTCGCCAATGTCCTGTGAGATATTCAAGTCTACAAAATTGTTATGTCCTTTTCCCGTTGTAATGACAATAGAAGTCAAGATCGGAGTGTTTCGTTTCTAATTATATGACCACCACTGTATATGTCGATTTGTCGGTTGACATCGGCTAACTTAGACATTCATTGTGAACATGATATGAAGTGACGGGATGAACAAGGGCGTTACTACGCTTATATCCTCGCAATAAGAGCGAAAAAGACTATGAGTTTTGCATCGGCGCAACGTACCAACATGTTCATAAAGAATGTTTAACTTATCCGACATGAGAACCGCCATAAGGGCATTAAACGTCAAACATGTCGGATGATATATCGGCTGACATTCTCATTACCGGTGAATATGTTGGTTAACCAATACTTTAACAACCCCTACAACACCTTTGGCGATATGGCGTGTCACCATAATTTTTGCCAACACAAAGTTTTGAACTTAACCAACAATATGTTGGTCGATAGATAACGAGTTTGGTCTTGAGATGTGTTTTATCTGTGACAAATCGTATAACAAACTTGCTTGTTTTGAACATGGGGCCGCTAACTGCTTTGAGGTTTAATTTAAGAACAATAAAGTTATAATTAATATTGTATTTTTTTGTATTCGTTAGGGCTATGTACAAGGCGTATATTTTAAGCGCACATGACGCGCGTTAACGCGATCATAGTTAAGGCTATTAAACGTGATTCAATCGGAAATATGCCGTGTGCAAACATACTGTGCACTAAGACAGGCTTGAATAGTTCATGAACTACGAACTATTAGGAATATATTCTCGACACTGACCGACATGAACTAGTTCGTCTTGCACGGTTTTAATAGTTCATCGTTCCTTTTAAGTTCAGTATGAAGTAGGAACTGTCTGCGATGATAGTTCACCTGTCTTTTATTCAGTAGGAACGGTGGGAGCGGGACAAATAGCGATCTTTCACTACTTTTACTACAAGTTCGAGTGGGATGCACGATTGAACGTTGCCAGATCGTTGTAAGTCTGTAATATGTATCTACGTCATGAATATATACAAGCTTGCAAAAAAGTAAGTGCTCTCATTTTTGGTAGGTGTGGTAAGTATCTGTATGTATAATATCAACCTACGTGTCCGAGTATATGAAATAGTTGTATCTAAATGTGGAGTTTTAAACATACCATTCTAACTAAAATTCTTGTTTTGTAAAAAAAGGATATTTAGTTAGAATGACAGTCTTAAACCTGTAAAATATGAAGGTAAACCAAATAGTGCCGATTCCATACAAATTGTATTTTTAAATATTTAGTACAGTGTACTATTGACCTTATAATACTAGAAGTCCGTAATAGTTCATGTGAATAAAAGAACTACTTCAGGTCGTTCGTTCAATGTCCGAGCAAGGACAACACGAACTCGATGAACTAACTAAGGAACTAGATGAATTAAACGAACTAGAAGACCGACTTAGTTCAGTTGACCTATTGAACTAACTAGGATCGCTCCCTCTAAGGACCGAGCAGGCACAAGTCTAACAGGCAATAATAGTGGCGTAAGCGAGCGCCCCCCCTTTTCCTTGTCTTTGAAACGCGATGTTTGAGTCCGTTTGTATCGATTCAAACGCGCCTATAAAGCGAAACAAACGAGTTTCGAACGCGTTTGTCGATCACGTTTGTATGTATATATAGATTTTAAGACTTTCGTGGTTATTCACTAAATGATTATCACTAATATCAGGTTTCTTACCACGGTATTACTTCTTTTTATTTTCCCGATATTTCCGAACGGTTGCACGGTCCATGATCACGGTTTGACTGGACGGCGGCAGATGACAGCTTTAAGAGCAGACATATCTGTCTACCCTCTTGCGCTGTCGACGACTACCCTCATCGCGATTTGTTGTGGCGTTACCGTTGTCACTCACTTTTTTCACACAAACCACACTCACTGTATCCACACGCGAAACTGAACTCGAGGTGTTTTTGTTTTTATTACTGCACGCACTAAGGACCGGATTCCATGCACAGATGTTGTGCTATAGCCGACTTCTGTGCATCATTGTTTTTTACTGCTCGGATGTGTTCCTTCATACGATCGACAATTGTTCGTTTAGTCTGACCGATATACGACCTCGACCCGGTGTTTGTAAAGGAAGGTGATCTTTTGGTGAACGTAACATTTTTCCTATTTTGGTTAAGGGGATGAAAACAGTTTTTATGGAAAACTTCCTTAGCAACCTGACTATTTTATCTGTCACCCTTTGTACATAGGGCAGAAAAAAATGCACCTTCTAAAAAGTTTATAGCGTTTTATTTCTACAGCTCTGTTTCGGTAGAGTTTTAAAATTTATAAACTTGTTACAGGCGGAGCCGTGGTACTTGTGTTGTAAAGAACCTCCCTGTGGACAGTTCAACCCGATAATAGATTTGCTTTACGATTACTTGCGTGCGTTTGATTGCTTTCATAGATAACTTTTTTGTATTTATTAGCATTTATCACCATAGACTAATTTTCTTTATTTTTTCCATCCTCTAAGTTTATCACAGTTTATGGATTTTCTAGTCAAAGTTTGATGACTTTTTAGTCCGTCAAGCTCTTTTTACGTCGTGTTAAGTTCTTAATGTCAGTCAACGACTTTTGATTTTTGAATTTTGCCTTTTAAATATCTTGGTAAGTCATTAACAAGATTTTTTAAGCGGTAGACGCGCGTTCTGAACGTGTTTTCCTAACGAGCTCTTAACGCATATCCTCTAAATTGACCCCTAAAGGGTATCTATAGGTACTAAACTGATGACACGATACAACGAATTTTTATTTACCAGACTAAGGGCGTGTTCCCATTATGTCGTAACGTTTTATTTATCGTAGGACAACTGTCGCGTGTAGTCTGTTTCCATATCGCGACTATCTGTCGCGACTGTGTCGTGGACGTTTATTTTAGCGTGGAACGACTGTCGTGTCTAGCTATTCCCACTAGATCGTGACGACAATTTATCGGTTCACGGCAGCCGCCTTTTCGTTTGCACGATATAATTTGAAGCTGCGATTATCTCTCGGAACATTTTTAACGTAGCGTTTTATACAACGCACGTCGACTGTCGTTCTAGCTCTTGTCACGACATAATGGGAACGCGCCCTGATCATTCACAGAGCATCCCTAATGATAGAACTAAACTCAAGCTGGCTACGTATGTAATTAAAGATATATGTTATTTTTGGTGCTTAATTACCACACAAGATAAGAATGATAGAACTTGTTAAGATTATCGTATCTAAGGTACCTGGGTCTAATATGGCCACCTTAAGGTTTGAAGTCGTAGTTTTCGGTCAGTTTGTATGCGAGGTCCATCATTACTATTTACTTTTACAGAGTATTTATCTAAGTTTCATATTTTAGTATAAAAGAATGGCAAATGCATGTAACTTAAAAGCAATTTTATATTTTTATAAAAAAAGTGAAAGTGGCCATATTTCCAAATCTGTACGTAAATATGGTCATACAAATGGTCATATTTACTGTATGGGAAATATTACTCTTTTCTATTATAATTTAACACGATTTTATGGTTCTATGAATAATAATGGAAACAATCAAGAATGACCTAACAATAGATCCTTTATTAATATACATGAAAGAAGCCATTTTTATCACGCTGTATGTAAATATGATGGAACAATTTACTCTTCTATAATTTAAAATTATGTAATTATTTGAATAGCATACAATTTTATGGAAAGTGAATAAAATGAATACCGAACGAATTAAAATGTACGCTAATTTAATTCGTTAGGTATGTAAAAACACGAACATTTGCACAAATTTTTACAAAACTATCGCTTTCACGTAAATCAAACTGCACTGGCATCGGATCATCCCTTACTACAGAGCTACCTCAGATTTAAGTACACAGATACATATTAGCCTCAAACTTGTATCATCCCTCTCTAGTTGTTAAAAACAACATTATGCTAGGTTCCAAAAATCGTAAGGTAAATTTGGCCAATATCAGGTGCAGGTAAATATGGCCAGTCATTGGCCATATTACCAGATATGCCTTTTTTTCTTTCACTCACACTTTGAAACTAAACAAACATTGGAAGAAAATCACACGGAAATGTCATCTACTTTTACTACACCAGCAATGAAAGACAAATGCAAACAACAATAAAATGGATATAAACAAAAATTTTAGTCAAAACTTACTTAAAACTTATATGGCGGCGATGCGTCCTCCGACTTTGATATTTCTGGGCGAAAGGCGTATGCGCGGGAGGGGTGGCGTGAGGGTAGCTGTTATGCGAACCGCGTAACCGAACATATCCGAGCTTGTTCGATTTTCTCACGCCAGCACATCAAGCTACACATTGACGTATCTTGTTCCGTTGCACTGCAGGCGAATTTCGAACAAAAATCTGTAGTCTGATATGCCGTTGTCCGTACGCTATACGTTTTTAAAGTAATTGGTATGTGGCCATATTAATCGGCTGGCCATATTCGACTCAGGTACCTTATTGTATAAGAATTTTATTTTATGACTGCTCTTATAATTAAAACAAATACAATAGGTAATACTAAAAATTAAAAAGCGTAAAAAAGAACATTGAAAATTTAATTGAGAATCAATTTTAAATTGTATTGCATATTCATTTACGTACGAAATTTCAATTTAAAAAATCCGGAATGAATATTCAAAGTTTAAAGTACAAAATTTAAATGAATGTAGTATGTACATTAATTTAAATGGCATTTAAACTTACTATTTTACTATTTTTGCAATAGTTTTTTTTATTTATACCAAACAATTATAACGCTTACATTAATACATAGGTACATGGTATATACATAGAATTAAACGCGTTCGTAGGTTAAAGTTTCGGAAATGGTCGGGTTTTACGAAAATACTTGTACCGAATTAGTAGAAAAATTTAACCAGCCTCAAATTTTTGGTTATATACAAGATTGAATTACAGAGCTTAGAATAATAATAATAAAAAAATTTGTGACCTGCATTTTTAAATTGATTTAAAATAAAAGTGTGGTGGATGTTATATTAATTACTAGCAACACTGCGAAACTAAAAAAGTCTAAAAAGCAGCAACACTTAATCGCTAAATTAATACTCCTTCTTTTTCCAAATGTTATGACCCCATCGAAGTAATCGATTTTATCGCCAAAGTCAAGTTGAGGAACACCTGCGTTTTTACTCAAAAATTGACCGGTAAATTTCGACAGAATTCACTGAGAGAATAAAAAGTGGATTCTGTAATTATTGATTTATTGCAACAAAAACGACATTGATATCAGAAAAATCCGTTCCGTTTTATGGGATTGCGTTCCGTTTTACGTTACTTAGTTTTAAAAATCCCTAACGATTTTCTGGAAATACATGAGGCGCACTATAAGTTTCAGGAATGAATAAGAAAAAAATACTATAAATGGTCAGAAATGAATTCATTGTTTTTTAAAATATTCTCCGGCAGCGTTAATGCATTTTTTCATACGAATGAACCAATTTTAAAAACATTTATGCCACTCCTCCGTGACAATCTCTGAAACACATTTTTCATCCTCTTCGACACCCTATTCAGGTGATGAAAATCGTTGACCGCGTAACTGGTTCTTAAGTTTTGGAAACAAATAAAAGTCACAACGGGCCAGGTCGGAACTGTGCGCGGGATGGCTCATAAGGTCAATGTTGTTCACCTTCAAAACTGTCTGTCCGTGTGAGAACTAGCATTATCGTGGTGCAAGATGATACGGCGTTTACGGTTATTTTTACGTACGTTTGTCAATAACTTTCGGCAAACAAATGGTCGTGTACCAATCACTATTCACGGTACAATGATCCTCCAAAGTAACGGTAGCCACGTGTCCAGTTTTATTAAAAAAAGAAGCAATCATCCGCTTAGAGACACTTTGCAAGCGCGCCACTTTGGTTGGTTTCGGCTCATCTTGAAAGACCCATATGCTTGACTGCTGTTTTGTTTTGGGATCGTAACTATAAATCCATGTTTCCTCACCTGTCCCTATGTTCCACACCAAATTTTACGGGCCGTCGTTGAATCTGGTAAGCATGGCACTACACCAAGTGATGCGATCCGTTTTTTGAGTCTCATACAAATTGTGTGGGATCCACCGAGAGCACAGCTTTTTCACACCCAAATGTTTGTGTAGTATTGATTGTATTTGACTCATACCTAGGCCTAAATATACCCGAATCTCATGGTATGTCACATGTCTGTCTGTTTTGAACATACAGCGCACATACGCGCATATTTTTGTTGTTCACAGCAGTGGACGGGCGACCATCACGAAATTCGTCACTGAGATTCACACGACCGCGTTTGAATTCTGCAAACCAGCTATAAATAGTGGTCTTGCATGGTGCTTCATCGCTCCAGTTTGAAGCTGAGCGAAGCTCCGCTGAATTGTTAAATTACACTTAAAGTCGTAGAAAATCATACTACGAAAATTTTCACGAGTTAAATCCATGCTGATGTAGACAACCAATTTCTAAAATGACGCCACAACGTAAAAACAAGTGACAATTAGATTAAACAAACTGTGTTCTACAGTCAAAGAGTTCCATTTTCAAATGTTGCAATTACTTTTTAAATATTGTTTATGTAAGTAGCCAGTTCCGGAAACTTATAGTGCGCCCTATGTAACAGGTAAAAACAAATTGATTGATGATCAGTGTTACATCACTTATTTATATATCAACTCTCGTTTGCACTGAAATAGAGATTACACCAACAACGGACCTGTGTGTACGTCTCCGTATATTCCAAAAATATTTTGTATTTATTGTAATAAAGATAATATCTTAAACTATGGCAGGATGTTCCATTCGGTAGTGTGGGGAAAACAGCAAAATATCTAATTGTAAACGAACGGAATCAAATTTCATCGGTAATTAAATATTAAATATGTAATTTTGCAATTTTCGTCCATTATAACGAAGCTCAAGTTAACTGGTCGATTTGAAGTGAAACAATTGACGACACCCGTTAATTGTTTCGGATTCGGGCTGGCCAGTCGGAGCGCAGTTGTCACAGTAATGGTATGGCAGAATAGTTTTCAAACTAATTAAATGACGTTTTGTCTCTATTTCTGGTTATATACTCGATGCAAAAAATCAACTGATAGCCTGGTTAAATTTTCCATTTACTAACGGAACAACTCTGCCGATTTTTTTATAAGATCATTATAATTTCATTTTTGCAAGTATAGTTTGACGTTACTTAAACATTTTTTTTGCAAATCCAAAGTCATGAAATAAATTTAAAAAAATCGTTCGCTAGTGCCGATAAATACAACAAGGATACGCTCTATAACTGAAGTGACGTTCTTTATCTGAATAATCGGATGTTTTTCTAGGAAATATGTAATATCGGTGGGCACCCTAAATGTACTAACTAATAATTTTAAGACTTTCGTGGTTATTCACTAAATGATTATCACTAATATCAGGTTTCTTACCACGGTATGACTTCTTTTTATTTTCCCGATATTTCGGAACGGTTGCACGCTCCATGGTCACGGGTTGACTCAACTCAACGGGTTAGAAACCTGATATTAGTGATAATCATCTAATTAATAATTGTATAAAAAAAAATGAAAATCAATTTCTTATTTGTGTATAGGCACCAATTGAAATGAATTAAAAAATAATAATAATAACGTACACTCTCATAGCCCCGCACTAGGGGAAACCATGTATTGCGAGTGCCATGGATACACATATAGACAACCACAAATTACACCCAAACTCACAAGGGAAATAAATATATGTATAAACCCATTGACTAATGTATAAACCATACAAATATTTCTCCTAGTCTGGCCTGGTCTGGTATGGAACTCGGATTCTCTGTGTGACAGACCAGCATAGCATGGTAGCCGTTCGGTTACGGAGGCAGTTAAAATTGTAAACATGTTCGATAAATTATTGAATAATTAACCATTTCAAATAACCTGTCAAAATTCGTAGGTATAAATGTAGGCATATGACAAAGAAACTTTTTCTTTTAAAGAAAAGTTTTTCGTCGTCTATAATGAAAAGTTTCTCATCATATTTAATGAAAAGTTTCTTATAATTTTTAATGAAAAGTTTTTCACTGTCATTTTATGTCGAGTGTGGACTAAGTCAGAAAACGAAATGCTCAAAGGTTTATTGGATAAGGGTTACAGAGTAATATTATCGAACCATGACGCCTTCTTTCTCAATTACGACTCTAGAGCGTGGCGGATCTGGTAAATTGATTATATATATAATGTACTCGACATTGAAAAACAAACTGAAGGATGTTTTTACAAATACTTTCTCATTTTAACGAAAGATATGAGCATTTATGGCACTTGATATCGACCAAGCTGAGTGAATAATAGATTCCTAACGTGACGTGTTTTTATCGCACAGAGTGACGCCTGTTAATTTATTATTGTTTTAAAAGTAAAACACATGTTTATGATAGTTACGAAATGTTTACTGATTAAAAAAAACTAAAAAAAGAACTAATCTTGCAGCCTGATGGGCTGGCTATATATATTTTTGTTCACACTGTTTAAGTATTTTAGGGACAACGGGACACGAAGCTTAAAAGCGGAACTGTTCCGCTCAAAAGCTCATGTATGGTCACGTTATTTATTACCCAATTGTAACAGATAGTATAAGTCATTCTAAGCGATAACGTTCATCAACGCAAATAATATTTCTTTAAGTAAACCAATTAACAAATTTTGTTTGCAGGTTCCAATTGGTGTTCATCTTACAAGGGATGGAAAGATATTTTATATACGCAGTCAGTCCATCGCTTATTGCTAAAGATAAAATACGTTATAATATATTAGGTGTGTGTTAAACTTATCTAATTTAATTACTCCACTAGTTTATTATAATTATTAATACCAAATCGAATACT
>NW_020653726.1:17336952-17410474 GCF_003589595.1 Hyposmocoma kahamanoa | reverse complement strand
AGTAAGAAAAACTAAATCTATCAAAATTTACAATAGCAAAGGATATAACTGACTACTAGAAGCCTAAGAAACCCAAATAAAGAATTACAATTAGGTACAAGCCAACCACACCAACCAACTGGGCCCAAACTAGGGAATTCCCTGTATTGTAAGTACCAGAGCAGAGGAAGTCACTCCTAGGCACTACCCAGAACACCCAGACCAGAACCGAATTGAAAAAGTTCTTGTCCTAAATTGGTCCTACCGGGAATCGAATCCTGTTCAACGTCCACAGTGCAAACCGTTGCGCCACCGAGTTGCGCAAGTCGTCAATTTATGTGTTCCAATTTATGCAAGTCGTAAAAATAATACGAATTAAATGAAACAAATTATGTACACGTGAAATTTTATAACTTTCGTATTTAAGCATAAAAAAATTAACGACTATTTTCGTTCGTAGAATCTTTAAGCCTCTTTCTTGAAAAGTTGTAAATTTACAGATGTGGCGTTATTACACAGTGTAGCATAACACTACTATAAATATATAATTCAATGTTCTTTATATGACTTTTTTAATAGAATGTAGAACATGCCACCTAAATAATGCCTATTTACTCTCGTCTGGAAAAGCCCCAAGTTATAACTTTTAAGGAACAAGTCTGCAGGCAAGGAATTCCACTTCATCGCCGTTCGCCATATAAATGTGGAAGTGTAACGTTTCGTACGAATCTTTGGAATATCCACAATATACGGGTGGAACCCAAGTCTACGCCTAGTCCCCCGGTGATGGAAAGGGGAAGGCGGAATTAAATCATCTAATCGCACACTCTCCTTGATATATTATTGTTTATATTATTGTTGTTTCTTCCAGATTGTAAGGGATGTTACGATAAACGATAAACCAGCATACCCCTACAGAGGTCTTCACTTAGATACATCGAGGAATTATGTCACAGTAGATAAGATTAAGAAAACTATTGGTAAGTAGGTGCAGTTGATTTTGTTTGCTCACGAAACCAGGGGTCTGTCACTCGTTCGAGGTTACGCGATGAGTGCCTACCGATGGGTGTATCGTCGTCAGTGCAAGCGCTCAGACAAGTCTTTCATTTAATCGGTTCCGCACGACTGCCACGGCGGGCAACGTTATTTTCACCCCTCTGAGCGCGTGCTTAGGTTTCTTTTTCCTCGTAGTGAGCGTCTGGTCTTATTAGTCATATTTTTTTTAATTTATTTATTTATTTCAGGCAACTAGGACCCATAGATACATACCTTACAGACTAACATACATATAACATAACAATAATACAATAAAACAATAACAGAAATATTAAATAAATACCTTACGGACTAATCATAAATACAATATAACATGATAATATACATATAACACTATTTATTTACACGTATGTACTTCGACGTGTGACGCAACGTGGGTGTCCGGTAGCCGTCCTCGGAAACGCCGGTACATGACACCCTTCGGCCAAAAGTCTTCTCTCATGAAGGTCGACAGGTGTTGAGTTGGTACTCTCACCACAAATGAATTAAAATTCACATTGTGGCGCGACTCCAACCGCTCGACCCTCAGGTTTGCGTTGGCCTTCACTCGCATGTACTCCACAATATCCGCAGACTTGGTGGAGTAATGAAGACGCGACACGTATAACAACGTCGTCGGTACCGCTGGACGCAATAAATGATTCGGGCCAGTCAGGGCGGTGCCACTAAGGTTTCGGCTGGTGTTCTTCTTTTTCTTTTCCACCTTCCGAAAGCCGTCCTCGTCGCACTGATCAACTCGTCTCGGTGGTACTGACGACGCAGCTCCATATTTAGTAGGCTATTAAAGCGTAGGTATTTCCGGTTTTGTATGAGAGTTTTATATCTATTACGTAGTAACTATTAAGTAATCTGTGATGAAACGAAACAAAGGGGAAGATATATAAGAACAAAACTTAATTGCTACGATAAATTTCAATTAATAGAACAGTAATATTTATAAAACGGTTTTGTATTGCACTTGGTAGACCTAACGATATTTAATTTAATTACCATGGGATATTATTATAATTAATAAGTGGTATAACAACGAAACGGCATAATTTCATTGTGTAAAATAAACATTCAGTGTAACAAAATGATGTAATGTTTGGCTATGGATGTAATGAATTAATGAATTGATACTTTGTACGTATTACCAGTATACTGAATTTAATAATATGTTGTTTTGTTTTTACAAGTACATAGTTGAAGCACCTAAGTTAATAAATTAGCAAATATACTTGTTAGTGAATATGGTTTTCATAGCAAAAAGTGATCATGCCTATCGAAATTCTGTATTGGTATTTCGCTGGCCGCAGCCGAGTCACGCTCACTTCGCTCGCTCGACTCAAGTAACAACTCGAAAGTAACAGTTTTCTAAGTTGAATTTTAACGTGCAATTAATAACTTTTTGGTATAAAAACCATATTTTGTTATTATTTTCCTTAAGGTGTGTACAGATTTGCTCGATTTTTTGACGATCGACACGTGTGGTCAAACAAAACGAGTAAACTTCTAAGCAACAGATGATCGACATCGTGATTTTTGTCGATCAACACGGTGATGAGATAAACTCGAGTAAATATGTAAGAAACAGACAATCGACATCGTATTTTTTGTCAATCAACATGTGTGGCCAGACAAAGTCGAGTAAATGTGTACGAAACAGACGATCATATCGCATTTTTTGTATATCGATCGTCATAAAATCAAGCAAATCTTTTCTGTAGGTACTTTTAACTAAATGACTGCCACTGTTCCGTGGCCCGTTCGCTTTCGAATCTAACGGACGTTTCGCTGCGGTCGTTCGTCACACCTAAATTAGACTCTGCTTTCTTTATGTTCGATCTTTGTGTTAATAATTATACAAAGTTTAAGTTCGAAAAAATTAGCTCTCAAATGAAATCTCTGTCACTGTACTGTTGATATGTGGTTTGCCACTGGTTTCGAACACATCATAATCATCAGCACATATAGCAAGCGGCACAGATTTTAATTTACTTCTTAAGTGTCCAGCTTGGCATAATCTTGACCTTGTAACATTAAGACATTTAAAAAGTTTAATTACATAAAGTTGAAAGGGTTGTAACCTTAACTAGCCGTGAACAGGTTCACGGCAATGAAACAGGAAACTTCCGGTCCACAAAATTTATTAAAGAAGTAAAGCTTAAAGAAAGGGCTTTAACAATAAAAAGGTAAATGTAAAAAAACAGGTACAACAGTATAAAACACTCCCTACACTTTATTATTAAGGCACTTACCCCTAAATGGGCCGAGTAACTGAATTACAGATATAGGTACACGAAGGCTGTAGACTTATAAATTATTACACATGATTTAGCTTATGAAATGATTATAAACGTAGTAAAGAATCAAAATTAGCGATTATTCGCGATGGAATTTGGAACAGCTCCGACTGTTGTGGCGGTCGAGCTGGGAGTGACTGTGGTACGAAAACAAAAAGAAAAGTGAGAAAGTGAAGGAAGATGGAACAATTCAAATTTAAAATTTAAATACATGTAAAATAAAAAATGATAGGATACAAGCGGAGAGAGGCGATACAAAGAGGAGAGATGACGGTGTAAGGAGGTCACACCGTCACAAAGTAATACCTTTCATTTCTGTTATTTCCCAGATGCCATGGCTGTGGTGAAGCTGAACACATTCCACTGGCATATTACCGATTCCCACAGTTTTCCATTCGTATCTGAAAGAAGACCTAATCTCGCCAAACTTGGAGCTTACACTCCCAGTAAGGTAATTTGTTTTTATGATACTAAATGATGGGACGAGTAAGTCGTGCACCTGGTGGTAAGCAATATGTCTGAGGGGCACTACCATTGCGTCAGTCATTTCACCAGCAGGTACCTTTCAAAACTGGCACACGTCATTGCTCAGATTACTACTTGGCGGCAGAAATAGGTAAGCTGACAGTGCTTCCTTGGACGAATTCTGATCAAAATTAAAATTATTTGGAAGACTCGAACCGATCGTGGCAGTCGTGATAAATATATGAAGCTCTAGGAGAAGAACAAACAAGAATGACGATTGGCCATAATTGCCACTCATGTACCTATAAGAAATGGCTATCGCAGTTACCGGTCTAATACACAGGAACTTTGGCTGTTGCTGATCTTCTAGATTGTTCTACATCCCCTTTCATTATGAATTACGATATTTGACGGCATGATGCGGGCTAGGTCGTTTTAGCAACCAAGACAGCAAAGCGAATAAAACAATCTAGTTTGTTATTCTGTGAAGTTTGTTTTAAATCAAATCAGCTATTAACTTGTAGGTAATGTTTGTTAAGCCTTATTACTATAAGCTTATTTCTGATCACAGTGTATTTCCAAAGGTATACACAAGGAAGGTAATGGAGGAAATAGTCGAATACGCCCATGCGAGAGGCATTCGCGTGTTGGCCGAGATCGATGCGCCCGCGCACGTCGGCGAGGGCTGGCAGGATACCGGACTCACTGTTTGCTTTAAGGTAACAAACTAGTAACAGTCTATTGTTAAGGCCCATTTAGATGGAAAGACTTTATCGCACGCTTCGTGGCGTAAAATCGTGCGTGACTATCGCAAACAATAATTATGATAATTGCCATAAGATTATCGTATCTAACATTATGATACGATAATCTTATACATACAGGCAAGAACTAAAATCTCGCATACGAGATTCTCAAGCAACTTAATCGCCTCCTCGATTGTTTACACAGAGAAATATAATAGTAAGGAGATTCTTGCTTACGAATTCTCGACTTGTCTAAACTCGATCTTGTCGGACATTTTTTCAAGTTCATATGATTATCGTACAAATCGGGCCGAACATTTTAGTTCAGCGATTACTGCGGTATTGACTATGGATATATTAAAATGGCTCAAAAATCTTGGAACTGCTAATAATATTAAGTTCATTGAAGTTTATAGAAATATATACCTATATTTTATAACTTTTTTTAATTTTAATTTTGTAACAATTTTGCCCAACATTTTTTTCGTTTTCGTTTCATTAATTCTTGTCTTAAAAAGCAGAGAAAATCAATACACCCTCGCGCACTGCACTCATGGTAGCGATTGACTGGCACAAAATCTCGAAATATAGTTTTTGCTTTCAAGTTCTGGTTACACGAAGACGTTCAATATTTAAAGGCAAGGCGATTAGTGTTCACGTGATAATCGCGAATGTTTAGACGACGAAAGTTTTTTATGTTCTCTCGATAATCATATCTTCGAGACAAGAAACTCTCTCCGTCTAAATGGGCTTTTACTGCCGTTTGGACATTAGGACAAAATTGTTGCTGTCTCTTTGGAAATTATAGTACAGCTACAATGCATGTACCATGATGAGTGCTCTGAAGAGCTGTTCAATCTCGTCCCCCCTTCCCCGTTCCTGCTCAGAAGCACGCGTGCTGGCCTTCGTAGTCACCGTTTCACGACCTGCCGCATTCCATCGTGTACTAAAAGGTTCGGTGGCTCCTTTCTCTGCCGCACGGTTGACAAATGGAACTCCCTTCCGGCACATGTCTTCCCTCCCTCTTATGATATGGGGTCCTTCAAACGAGGCTTGAAGAGGCATATTGTAGGCAGGCAGGGTGGAGGTGGCTAGTGCAGTGAGGGTTTCATCGCTGCACTAGGTTCCTTCGCGTTTGGATACCACTTTCCACTTAATATCAGGTGGAGTGGAGTCATTTGCCTGTCATGTATAAAAAAAAAATCTAATATCATAAACCTCCTGGGTTTTAAACTTCTTATTATCGATATTGATGGCATACACTATAATGCTTGCCATCGTAGTGAAAGAATTTGCCAATCGGCGTAGGGTGCGCCAGGCGTATATGCCTGTACCAGTGAAGCGAGAAAATAATCGTTAGTAAATCCGGTCCAACATAAAAAAATCTACCTTAACAATAACTTCTTTTTCCATTGAAAAGGCGCCTTGTGACACTTATTAGCACACAAGATACTACATATATATAACCAGATGGATTTCGAGTTTTCAGCCGCCATTATTAGGTTTTATTCTACTATGGTTTTACAGCGAACTATTGCAAATGTGTGTACTTTCATATGAGCGCCTAGGTTTTCATGAATGAAATAGAAGCCGGGATCCGACCGGCTTGCGTGATAGACCGCGCCCTTTTATTAGATGCCGAGATCCGTCATACTCTGTATTATTGAATATTTTGAACATAAGTTTTTTTAAGAGGCGGGGTAAACGCGCTTTATAAATTTTTTTGGTAACACGTGGAAAATTTTAGGCAAGCCGGTGGGAATCGAGTTATATGGACGCCTCGTCACTGGCCTGTACGTACACGGAAAGGTACATGTGTGATGCGGGGAGGTTTTTCAGGTCTATTGATTTTTTATAATAAACAATATCCGATAGTGGAGAGCACCTACTACCCGTATAGTAGACGAGAAAAAGTTATGTTTTTGTGAGCAGATGATGCCTGTAAAGTTTTATAAACGCGACAATTTGGAAGAAACAAGCTCTGATTATTTTGTATAACATGATTTGCTTTATCCAGGTTGAACCATGGAACGAATACTGCGTGGAACCACCATGCGGTCAGTTCAATCCGATCAAAGAAGAACTGTACGATTATTTGGAAGATCTTTATACAGACATTGCAGGTACGTCTTCGTGCGTATGTATTTAAGATACCGGTGTATTTTATGATACCTTAGTACTATGTATTGAATATAAAAACTTGTCAATTTTGGAAATGTAACTATTTTTTCCGGATCTATTTGTTTTTGCAAACAAACTACGACTGACTGACAGTCTGGGACTGTTGCCGGAATCATGGGACCTGTGAAGAGCTCAAAACGTTGGTTAGTTTGAAAAAAAAAAAAAACAAATATATGTAATTTCTCACAGATGGCGCTATGGCAAAAAAGTCGTTAAAAACTCAAACAAAGAACTGCAACAGGCACAAGGAAAAAGTTCGCGAGGTTCGTTGGTTCGTTACGTAGTTTAGTTGGTATAGCGTTTGGCATGGTTTACTTGGTTCGAATCCCGCCGAATAATAACAAATAAACTTGACTTAGATCCGGAAAAAATATTTTCATTCCCAATGTCCAGAAATCGCGAAAACCTGAGGATGCAATAAAAACTGGACGGTATGAGAAACTAACGTCATTTTTAAATTGAGAAACTTGGGTAGTTGGGTTCTAAGATATGCAAATGAAGATAATACAAAATAATACTTTTACAGAGATATTTAAACCGGATATCTTCCACATTGGAGGTGATGAAGTGAGTGAGAAGTGCTGGAACTCTTCTGATGATATCAAACAGTTTATGGTACAAAGTCGGTGGAACTTGGACAAGGAAGGATTCCTTAACCTGTGGCAGTACTTCCAGAAGAAGGCTGAAGATAAAATCACCAAGGTAATCGTATTCCCTCAGGTGGACTTTCAACTGTTTGTAAATATCATTAAAAAATATTTTACTTTTTGTAATTATCTAAGCTAGTTCAGTTTTAGATTGACATTGATCATATTGTGTATGTAAATATAAAACAACATCAAGATTTATGATACCTGAGATATCTTCCTCAAGAGTTTCAAGTAGGTGTTGATAGACGCACATCTGAGGACTCTTCCGATCGTGTCCTTTTGGTGGTTTCACAAGGCATCAGTGATATTGGCGTAGAATCTTCGAATTCTTTGCACGTAGGGCTTGCTTTATATGCTGAAGTACCTCGACCAGATGACTGTCACAGACGCCATGTACTCTCTGAAACAAAGATTTGCCCACGGTAGCTAACTGGCTAAGATGGTGGTGGGAATTATTATTGACCTGTTTGCATGGGTTTTCTTTCTAAATACTGTGTGACCTAAGGTGTTATTATGATATCTAAGAACGTCCGAATACCACAATACTCTAGTTTCCCGCGATTTTGATCCGAAAAAATAGAGTCATATCCGATGCGTAATAATTGCGAAAACCTAACTACTCGTTAAGAATACCTGCATTTATATATATTCTGTGTTATGCTATGTTGTTGTTGCCTAGTATAAATTTTACGTTCATCTGGACCCCATCTTTTTCGTGCCTTGAAAAACGCTCTGATTTTTTATTTTATTGTAAGATTTTTTGTTACAGGCAGTCGGTTCGAAGCTTCCGCTCATCACATGGAGTAACACGATGACGAATCCTTCATTGATTGAAAAATATTTGAAAAAAGAAGACTATATTATTCAGGTAATGGCAACATGGACTGCCTTTTAATCCTGGCCATATTATTTTCTATTTATGAAAGTTATACAACTAAATGCTGTCTAATACACCAATAGTAACCGTTTTGACGCTTTATGCCAGAAACGCAAAATGCCAAACGGGCAGAATGTCAGATTAGTAGAATGCCAGACTCTCAAAATGTCAAATGTCGCTGCCAGCCTTTCCTCCTGACGCACAAACTAATGTAATTTTTTTTGTTCAAAATTCAAAAGTAAGCACGTTTTTGAAGCTGTAAAGTTAGCAGGTTTCTTTATGATAGGAAGGTCAGTTATTAGTAGTTAAAGTAAACTACATTTTGTTTTTAATAAATAAATAAAACATCAGAACGTCGCTTAATTATTTCAGACGACTGACGTCCACTACTGGACATTGGTCCATGCGTCGTTGAGTAGAGGGGCCTGTTCCTGGCAGCGACATTTGGCAATTTCAGAATGTATTTATGTATTTTGACCGTTTGGCGTTTCTGACATAAAGCGTCAAAACGATAGTAACTTGTGTTATTAATATCAAAGGCCTAACCTGGAACTGTGAAACCGATTCTTATCTTTCGAATTACTGTCGATTATGTGTTATCACTATCAGATTCTCGTTCGAAAGGATTAATTAATCGTCAAAAGCATGGTTTCAGAGTTTTCCTGTTAATCACCAACTTACAGTGTGTTAATTTACTAAATTCAGATGTGGACACCTGGAGCCGACCCGCAAGTCACCGGCCTATTAGAACTGGGCTACCGACTGATCATGTCTAATTACGACGCTCTCTACATGGACTGTGGATTCGCCAGTTGGGTTGGCACAGGTACCTGCCATACGAGCAATGTTATTAGAGCTATCTGCTGTTGTATACATCCCAACACATACACAATATGAGTAGGCCATTAGCAAACTGCGTTATGTGCGTGGCTAAAAAAAGCTATATAAACTAAAATAAAAACAATTATTGTTCCGGAAACGGATTTTTGATTGGTACTTTTTAAATTATCTGAAAATTGTGATAAAAAAGAGATAAACAACATGAAGAAACAAAATGACAATATTAACCTTTTTACTTTATTCCCATTTAACAATTGAACATAGAGAGTTTTGCAACAGTAATCTTAGAATAACTAGTTTTGTAATTAATTGTTCAGAATTAACGTAGCTAGTTTTGCAACAACACTATGATAGCATGGCTAGTTTTGTTATAATAATAGTAAAAAATACAACTTGAATCTAATTTTAATTTTCCTTCAGACTCTTATATCCACGTCGTCAACCATCAATGTACCTTCATTATCTGTCATTTCATCTTCTTCGGTCACATTCGATTGTAGGTACTTGCTCGATAATATGAGTATAGAATTCAAGAATTTCGTATGTAAACCAATAGTCTCCGAAATGTTTGACGATCAAGTTTTTAATAAATTAACACAAGGGACCTCTCGGATGACAAAATAATAAATACTGAACAAAATAATGGATTTTGCACGAGTTTTAGAGCAGCGTTTCCAGGTTGACGACAAAATGGCAACTTCTGAAAGTGTAAAACTAAGAAAGTGAATTTTGCAAAAGTAGTCGACATTTGACACTGATTTGTTCAGAACGTAGGTACCAAGTTTTGGCACTGTACTCCATAATTATACTACTGTATGTGCTCCTGATATAATATTGGCATTATTTGTGTGTAGTGACACCAATGAATTAGGAGCGCAGGTAGTATTTACTAAAATCGGAAAACTATTTAAGTAAATTGTGGTTGCTTATTAAGTCACTATTGGTTAGTTATAGCTATATACTATTTATAATGTGTAACTGTTGTTGACCCCAATAAATTAAAAAAAAAAACCTTATGAGTGTCCTTCTATTTAATTATTTTTCCTTTTTTATTCTGTTTTAAAACGCTGTCCGTTCTTTGCTATGTGTAAAAGTCAAGTATACCGTATTATACTACACAGAGAGTACCAAAACAGGTTTTCTATGCTTTGAAAATAAACGTACCTTTTGTTGTGTGTTTATAAATCTTGTTTGTTGTAGGTCATAATTGGTGCTCCCCGTACATCGGGTGGCAGAAAGTATACGACAGCAGTCCTGCTGTTGTTGCAGGGGATCGTAAAAGTCAAATCCTAGGTAAGTACTTTAAAATCTTTCGAGATAAATTTGTGTCGTTTGGCAATGTGTGGAAAGGTGAGACCCTGCACTGTACAGAAATAAACTTTTATAAATTTTTATGTCCATACCTATAGCCGGTCGTCTCCAGCTACTTGGAATGGACTGTCCTCCAATCTGAACCTCGGCATATACATTGAATTCTTGGCCAAAAATGCAGCCAGGAAGCTTGGCATCCTTTTCAAGGTGAGGCGTTACTTCATACCTGGACGGTTACTTCAGCTGTACCAAGCACAAGTCCGGTCGTGTATGGAGTACTGCTGCCACTTATGGGATGTCTCTGCTAAATACCAACTGGCCACCTTGAATTCAATTGAAAGCGTGCCAAGAGGCTTATAGGTGATTCGGAATTAGTGGAGACGAAGCTGCAGAGTCTTGAACACCGCCGTATAGTTGCCTGCTTATCGGTATTCTATAGGATATATCACGGAGAGTGTGCGATGGAATTGCATAATTTGATTGCGCCTTTCCTTTTTCATCTTTGGGGGATTAGACGTGGGCTGGGATTCCACCCCTATGTGTGTGGACATCCTCAGGATTCGCACGGAGTGTTTCGCTTCGACATTTACATGGCGAGCGGCTAGAGAGTGGAATTCCCTACCTGCGGACTTATTCCCCGAACGCTATAACTTGGACCTTTTTAATGCGAGAGTGAATAAGCATTACTTAGGTGTGCATGCTACGTCGTCCACCGTCATCATCACTTTCCATCAGGTGAGATGGAAGTCAAATGCGCACTTATTTTTTATAAAAAAAAACTTCACCGGGGTTTAAATTTTCATAAGTGATCTTGGATTCCTGGGTGGGCTTGAGGTAAGCGCAGCGCAAACTGATGTTGAGGAGTTTAAATTTACCAATGTGTGTTTTACGCTATTACAATTGAAATAAAGTATAAATTGCAATGCTCTAAGACCATCTCGGAGCATCGCAGAGCATTTCTCTCTGCGGCATTGGAGATCACGTTAGAGGATATAGTGATGGGAGCCGCGTATCTGTTCCCTTCTATGTTCGTATTTGGAATGACCGGATTTGATAGCCTTGTACTGAGGCGTAAACTAATGCTCATAATGCATTACCATGCGGTTTTGAACGGTGGGGTTGACAACTTGACAGTTGTGTCTCGTATGGGTCTGTTTGTCCCAGACCGATATCTGCGTGGTGGTGGTGCTACGCTGCAGAGGCGCGTACGTCCGTTATTCGCGACTCTTCCGTCGCGCACCTGCAGCGGCGCACATGCACCCGCGGTTAGGGCGACCTCTTTGCTTAACCAATTGCTCGCACTGCAGTCGCGTGCCGACGTATTCGGAGACAGTTCGAAGCAATTTTTCAAATATGCCGTATTATTCCTAAATGAATATTTATGTAAAGCAGAATAATAATATAAATTGTATTATATAAATTATTATTATTACATTTCTTTGACTAGCATATAAGTGTTTTGGCTCATGCTGTGAACTTATTATGTAATTATTATAATAAATAAATAAATAAATAAATAAATACGCCGGGATCCGGAGTCATCCGGTGTGCCCGAATACACCGGGGTCTTTCCGACTGCATAGTCGCTAGTGTAGCGGAATGAAATCCGAGCGACCGGAGCGGCATGTCGCAGCAGTCTTAGGGCGCGTTCCCATTATGTCATGACGACAGATAGTCGCGCAGTTTAAAGTGTCGTGACTCGTATGTTTAAATGAAATTGTTTACACATAGAATATAAATATGACGACAGATAATCGCAGCTTCAAACGACTCTGTCATGCAGACGACAAGGCGGCTGCCGTGAACTGATAAATTGTCGTCACGATCTAGTGGGAATAGGGAATAGGACAGTCGTTCCACGATAAAAGAAACGTCCACGACAGATAGTCATGATATGGGAACAGGCTAGACGCGATAGACGTCCAACGATAAATGAAACGTTATGACATAATGTTAACGTGTACTGACGCTCGTGGTGTCGTAATGGATATCCCTTATCAGTGTGCGGTGGAGGGCATACCTACAATTCTCTTCGATGTTTTCCCGTTCGCTGGGTTGCATTGGCCCTGTTTTGGCCGTGTTTGCTCGTCTATTATGATGAAATGAGTTCAACTCGTGACATTTGACTTTTTATATAGGTGGCGAAATAACTTTATGGACGGAACAAGCGGACTCGAGCTCCGTAGACGGGCGATTGTGGCCACGAGCGGCTGCCTTCGCCGAGCGATACTGGGCCGAACCAGAAACAACGTGGGTTGAGGCACAGAACAGGATTCTGAGTATCAGGTTTGTTATACTGATTCATATATCGTTGGGCCAGATGAACAGGGTGTGATGTAGCATTATTTCAGCCGGTATTATTTGGTTCTCCTCACCTGTATGTATTTAAAGCCTACAATATTTAACAGTATTTTCGAATACTTCTTATTCAGTTCCGCAGTTTTGACAAAATCCTGATATTGTTTCGAGAGGTCTATAATGTTATAACCCTTTTGAACATAAAATATTAGTGATTCAAAGTTTTAACTAAACTAGTCATGCTTAATACCTTTGAATGAAAGAAGGAATAATATTCAATTCGATAAAGATTTGAGGAACATAGTAAAAAATACCTCGAAAAATCACTCTATACTGTAGATTATCATAACAATTCAATGAAAAAAAATCCCAAAAAACCTTGAAATAATCGTCTTCGCTTTAGAAATAAATATTTTTAAAATACATTTACCTTATAATGAACACATGCTGTTTTAGTTTTAATACTCTGTTCAACGAACGACGACGTCTTGACGACTACAGCTTCGTGAGTAATACTTAATACGTAAATGCTACCCTGCCTCCCGCGCCATTTCACGTCCGATAGTTATAAGACCTTGTTCATTAGAAAGATCTCGATTTTTTTAATACGATTGCATTTCAAAGTAAAGAGTCCAAGTTTTTGAGTATTTTAGTATTTTTATCCAAAGCAACGATCCGATGGTTGTGCTTATGGTCGGGGAGCTTTAGGACGTGGCTTTTACGAAATGCAGTAGCAATAGAGTTTTTTGTGAAAGAGCTCGTTCAGGGAAGTGCCTACTGTCACCATATCTATTTCTGCCACCAAGCAGTAATGAGAGTATTACAGTGTTTCGGGTTTCTGGTGAAATTACAGGCACGTGGGACTTTTCGAGTTTCAGGGTGACAGGGTGGTGCCTTTCTGGTCTTTTGCGAATTAAAGCTCTACTGCAACTGTTACGGGTAGGCGCGTCGTGTGGCCACTTGATGTCGTAAAAAAAATAAGTTGACAAGTCCCAAGTATGTAGTTACAGTTGAATGGATACCTATAATATGTGAGTTAGATTTTTAACCATAGAACGTGAACTCATAGAAATGACAGGGGAATCAAAACTAGTGATAATTAGGTAGATATATTGTTTTTTTTTTGCAGAATAAGTAGATTCGTAATTAATTCTATATTAAATTTGCAGAGAACGCCTGGTCCGTATGGGAGTGGAAGCAGATTCTTTGCAACCCGAATGGTGCTACCAGAACGAAGGAAAATGCAAGACCTAAGCCAGTCTTGACTTGTTTACTTCACTGTACACATTTAGCTAGTGAATTAATTAACATATCGCCGCTTTTCGAGAAAAAAAACCCAAATTAAAATAATACATTATTTAAATTATTACACAACCGTATTCGCCATATGCGCTACATTTTATTGTGAAAAAGATACAGAGTTTTCCCTTGGCTAAAACAACCAAGCGACAGTATTTCCGCGTTAGACATCAAAGTTCGAATTGATTGATAATTATTATGATAAGTACCACGACAATTATCGTGAATATATATATATATATCTGGATAATTATTCCTGATGTTTATAAAATTTTTTTTCAAACACGTTTGGGTAAGTCTCGGTTACAAACACAAGACACGACATTTTTGTGTTCCAATTAATGTTTATTTATTTATTTAAACTTTATTGCACACAAAACAGTACAAATGGCGAACTAATGGGATATAGTTGAGACTGCAACATGAAATCGCGGAATAATTGCTTGAAAGCTAACTTATTCGGCGCTTTCTGAATATGGGGCGGCAGAGCGTTCCAGAGTCGTATTACCTGAAGAGTAAATTTTATAAGTGTCAAAAATATTATCATCAAGATATATTAAAACAATTATTGTGGTAATTATCATAATTATTATCGGATAATTGTCATGATAGTTATTGAAGAAAATAAATTACTTGATAATTTCGAACCCCTCGGATTATTAAACCATCTTCCTGGTGAAGACTGATGTTTCAGAGATACGCCTTTATTCTAGAAAACTATCGATATGTTACTTTATAGTAAAACAAGAATCGCAGTCATTCATTATATATGCTTTATGCAAATGGTTTACTAATAGTTCTTGTGGTAAATTTCAATCATGTACGGATGGTCACAGAGATACATACAGTCTTTTTCATTATGGTATTGATCAAATGCATTGTGGAAGTTTGTATAATTCCATGGATACTTACCGTGCCGTGCATTAATGATTATGTATAGAAAAAAAATGAACAATAAAAGCACAATGAAAAATAAACACATCACTAATTTTATTGCCGCCACTAAGACCAAGAGTACCTAAGGAATTTTTGAACATAGAACGATGTTTCTTTTTTATAATAACTATTTAAATGCGTAACTTTTCCTAATATAATGTTTATAATGTTTTTTATAATAAAATTTTACTCATTTTACTTACGCCGCTTTATTTCGATTTTAATTTATTTAAATGTAATATATAGGTACTTATATTGCGTTTCGTTAAACTTGTGAAGAAAAACTAAGAAATACGTACACCGCAATTTAAGAAATAAAAAAATATAAAATAGTAATAACGAACACACTCAGCACTACGGAAACCCTGTATCGCAGGAGCGATGAACATTCACATAGACAACCACAAATTACACCCAAACTCACGAGAGAAATAAATCTAGGCCATACAAATATTTCTCTCGGCCCGTTAATCGAACCCGGGACCTCCGCGTGGCAGTCCAGCATGGTAACCTGGCGTTTTTACCAATAGTTGACTTTAGAAATGTATAAATTTATTAATACAGATCCTATCAAGCTGTAGAAATGAGTATCCGTAGATTTATTACAAGTCAATAATATTGACATTTGTCAATTCAGCGCAAAAGTAATAGCGTTATAAAATGAGCTAATATTCAGAAAAAATCGCTGTATTGTACAACATTACTTTGATCAAATCGGCAATGCTTCGCAGACTTGTGAAAAAAGTTGTGGTGTTTATGGTGACGGCGCTTTATCAAAATCAGTAACTCGTAAATGGTTTGCTAGTTTTCGTTCTGCACATTTCAGTGCTAAAGACGCGTCGTGCTCTTGTCAACCAATTGTTGAAAAAGTCGATGGAATCCCTTAAACAATTCAAGAAGACTTTATTTCATCTTATGACATCGCTGCAGAACTAAACATTAACCAAAAAAAGTTTTACGGCATTTGCATAAAGCTGGACACCAAATAGAAACTCGATATTTTGGTACCTCATGAATATAACTTTGGGGAATTTATCGCTCCCCTAACGAACAATAAAACGGCCTCGTGAACTTCGTGAATGGCGATATAATTATAAAGTTTCGTGGTTTTTACAAAAAGCTTTTTATCAAATCGGGCAAATAATTTGCAATCGCTGACATGACCATTTACGTAACTGTAAACTGTCAAACATTTACGGCAAGTGTGACACTCTCCTTGGCGACTCTCGTCCAAAGAGTCTGCCACAGCCAGCCGGTGATAATAGGCGGCGTCTAAAGCCGCCACACCTCCCCCACGGAGTGAAGAAACCGAACTTAAAAACAAAAAATACAGTGAACAATTTTATGGACTGAATTAACACCTGCGAATCGCTGCTGTAACGAAACGAAAGTGAGCCATTTTTGAAGAGATTGATAACGGGCAATGCAAAGTGATTGACACATGACAATAATGTGGAAAAAAATCTTCAACGGATTCGGATTGACGCCATGCAAGGTAATGGTTTGTGTTTGGTGGCACTGGAAGAGAATCGTGCATTATGAGCTTCTCCAACCTGGTAAGACCATTGCTTCCACCTCTACTGTCAACAACTGGGGGTCTACTCTAGATCTCCGTCCGACATCCATCCGAAACAATTACTGCCAAATAAGCAATACTTGTCGAGTTCTTAGGTTTTCGCGATTGTTACACATAGGAAATGAAACTATTTTTCCGGATTTAAATCGCGTATATTTGTTTTTTCAAACAAACCGACGTTTCGGGCCCTTTACAGGTCACGGTTGACTCAACCGTGACCATGGGATTTAAACGCGATTTAACGCGATTTAAATCCGGAAAAATAGTTTCATTTCCTAAGCAATACTTGAACAAATGAAAAGACGCGTGATGCGAATGAAGCCTCATACTGGATACTTGTACGATTAATGAGTGTGCAATTGAAGTAAAGCGGCCAGAGTTGGCCAACAGGAACGGTGTTATTTTCCATCAAGACAATGCACACATTTTTATTAATTTGGCAAAAATTTACAGAGCTTGGCTGGAATGTTTTGATGCATCCATCTTACAGGTCGGACCTTGCCCCGTCCCACTACCATTTGTTTCGCTCTCTACAGAACTCTCTTAACGGTGTGAAGCTGTCTTCAAAAGAGGCCTGTGGAAGTCATTGGTTCAGTTTTTCGCCCAGAAATCCCAGAAGTTTTACACTGATGTCATAATTGTTTTACCAGAAAAATGACAAAATGTGATCGATCAAAACAGCATATATGTATATATAGTTTAATTACAATATGAGAAAAATGTGTTAATAAGTTAATGAAAAAACTGCACGTACTTTTTCCTTGACCCAATATTAGTCATGTTTATAATATTTAAATAGGTAAATGAATAAGAATGCCACAAAAAATATAATATATATTTTTAAACTATTATTAGTTTATTTTCATAATATACAGGTAAGGTACAGTCAAGAGCATGTCAAGCTTGACACTTTTTACTTTGGACCGTTCTTATCGTAAGCGGCATAGAGTTGGATTTAAATCTTAAGTGTCAAGCTTGACGTGCTCTTGACCCTGTACAATAAAAACTTAAATACTAGAAAATTTTCACGATAGAAAAGAAAACACAAACTTGCCTCGAAATTTTACAAAAAAGCCGATGTATTAAATAGGTGCTTTACAATATACCAATGACTTTTTTTTTTATATCAACTGGACTAAACAGAACACGTATATTATACGATATACATTTTTCAAATAGCTTTAATTTCGTTTGTAAAAAAAATGAATTCGGCCCAAGCAAAATGTACCGTAATGTAAAACCGTATTAGTACGGGAAAAAATTTAAATCGATAAAAAACAGCATTATTTTATTTATTGTTTTTACTGTGTTCCGTGAAATGTGTCAGTGTGTGCATTTACACTGATACCCTCCGATATTGCTTTCTAAGAAAAATAATTCCGTGTTACGCATTCATTTACATAACAATACGTGTTAGATTCTAGACACCGTATGCACGTAATATTATTGACTTAATCGTTGATATTTATTGCACAACAAGTACGCAAACTCGCTATCTAGGTAGGTAAGTAAAGGTTTCAGTATGTTGAGTAAATTTTGTAATTTAAACTTAAGACATTTGATATAGAAATGGTATAAAATGTGGTGTTGCTAAAATAATTTATAATAAACCAATTAAGAAGCCACACAAGTTTAACAGCACGTAGAAACATATAAACAATTATAATGGCGTTTAAACTGATTTTTCAACTTTGTGTGTCCGTTTTTGTCCTCAAGGTAAGATTTGTTTTAGTGTTGCAGTACGTACCAGAATTATTTATATTATTTTGTATTTAATTAGTTAATTAGATTGTTTTTGTGGATAATTTTAACAATTTTATCATTTAAAATTTCGAGTAGTATATTAACGTGAAATATTAAATAATATTAAATAACTCGAATATTAAACAATACTTGATAATAACATTCTAAAATACCTGTTTAAATAATAAAATATGCCACAGAAATTGGGCAGAGAAAACTAGGCCCGGAACTTAAAATAATAACGCACAGAATGATAGTTTCATATCAAACGAACTGTCACAAGTGAGGCAAAAATCAAATTCATGTAGACTAGTTTTAGTAGTAGGTTAATTTTCGGTTTTAGTCAATATTTATATAAAAATACAAGTTGAAACGCGTTACTTCCTTGTGGAATGTGATGTTAGTATCTATATTATGTTTGTCTGACGTATTTTTACACTCATTTACAGCACATTTCGTCATTTTTAGCTAAAATTCTTGATCTGTTCGCAGTGCAAGTTGACCTTGAGCACTGACGGCCCGCCCGCTCGTGTAGGCCCATTGGGCGCGCTTCAATTTACCTCACTTAGCGTGTGCGTACTAGGTTTCTATGCGTTATTATTCTAAGGCCCGGAATTTAATAATTTATTTTATTTTGTGCTACTGAAGTTTATTTTGTGTTGTCTTTGATAAAAAAAAATGAATCCAGTGTTATTTCAATGAACAATTTTTCAGTTCGTCTTAAGTCATAATTTTATTTTCAATTTACTAAAGTAGCTACTTTAATGATGGTAAAAGCTCAATTCCATTTCTTATATATTTTTACAGGCAGTTCTATCACAATGCATCCCCTCACTAGGAACAAAAAATCCATCTAATCTATGGGCTTCTGCACCATTCGCGGGAAATCGAGGTGTTCCCATGGTTGTACCATCAGCACCAATAGAAGTTTCCATATCCTCTGACAACCTGATAATAGATGGATACATTGACGTCACAGGAACCATGCCGTTTTATAGTGCGGTAGTAGTAGAGGGTACTGTCCCAAATGCTGGAGGAGCGTCAGCGTTTTATGAATGCGGTAACGGTAATATTGGCATTGAACCAGGTACTGGTATGGGTGCGGGATACAAACCCACGTTAGGTTTTAATGAATTGGGATGTGGACGTGTTTGAAGTATAGTTAATAAATGTTTTGTGAAAAGATAACCAGTTTATGATTTATTTTACCTTGCGTGAACTGCTTGACAAAAATAATAATAATAACGAAACTCAGAACTAGAACCTGCACTTCTTGGACACGGGGGCCGCGGGGGGCCCCGATGGCGCCGACGCGACCGCCCCGTGCTGGTGGTGATGGCACTAAGTAATTCCATAAAAAAAATAAAAGACGGTTGTCTAAGGCGCCTTCAAATTAAATTTTCACTTATGCTCTTAAAGTTCGTATTTACGCTGGGTATAGGCTGCATAAAATAGGGTTTTATGCTCTAGTCATTGACTTACAAATAAATGGACGACGGGTCTAATACAAAAAACCACGAAAAAAATGTCCCAAGTCAACCTATTCGAAATTTAAATTGTTATGTCATCGCAGTATCGCGCTGTCCGTAGAACAAATGAAGACTAAAGCGGAGTGTCGCGCTCTGTATACGATTTTAGCGCCTTACAAGTGCGGACACTTTTTAGCGCGGACCCGACGTCAATATAATTGTAAGTCAATGGCTCTAGTGCATAAAATATGATTTTATGCTCTAGTGCATAAAATAAAAAAAACATCACATTAAATATGTCTAATTGTTATAATTTTACATTCAATTTCAATTAAATAATCGTTTATTTGTAATATTGCTGTTTAATTTCCTTGCAATCGAAGTGAAAAGCAGAGTGTAAAACTCGTTCATAAACTCTTTTTACTCTCGACCGGGTATAGTCGTTTCGGGTAATGACACGTTTTATGCATTTGTTGTATAATCTACTATTTTTTATTTAGATTATTCGCTTATAGAACCGCTACAGCCGCGTCTCTACTAATTTCCATACAATATTTGGTTGCAGCGCCAATGTTTGTATTATCTAAAATGACTGTAGCGCTACAGACGCGCGGCCACAGTTGCGCCACTACAGTGCTCTACAAGCCGTAGTATCTCTTATTAGTTTGTGCTACAAGCGTTTAATTTTAAGGCACCATAACATAAAGTAACTGGTAGTTTTGTTTGGTAATATTTGTACAGTAAAAAAATGGTAATTTTCGCGATGGTAGTTTTTATCAACGAATGGTAGAAGTTGGTAACACAAAATTTCAAAACGCCATTGTCACCGGATTAGAGTTTGAGGCTTTTATTTACAATCACATTTCGTTTCATTGAAAAAATAGAAAAATACTGAGCCTAATCGCGGCGTGAATCTCTATTAAACATGAATTGTTTCGAAAACGTTACGATGCCCAGCTGTGTGTGGTTTGAGAGTGGCGAGAAACGGAATATTGTGTCGTCTATATTTGCTGGCATTTTGGTTTGTACTCTTGTGTTTTGATGATGAATCACTACTTATTTTTCTTCTTTATTTGATAAGGATTGTTTATCATACGATATACCTTCATGAATTATATTCCAAAGCATTTAGGAAATGTTGGACAGTTCATGTCAACTACAAAATGAGTATTTCAACATATCCTTTGCTTTGTGCAATGACGAGGCTTAGTCTGCCTTCGAATAGGCAATGTTTTGCAGGAAATATTGGTTTCTAATAATCAGTTTACTATAAATTACTTGAATTTTTTGATGACATTCTTTTATCAAACAATGATGTGTAAGTTAATGGATAAAGATTAGCAAAAGAAGTAGGCAATGTAATGTCGTAGAACCTTACTGCAGCAGTGTCATGCCAAGACTTTCAAAGACAGCTAGGTAGCTTCTCTGGTGTTGTAAATGTCCATGATAGAGGATGTCCACTTACCTTCACGTGGTTGGTCTGTTTATTTACCGCCTACTTTACATTGAAATAAAAATTCTTGAAAAACTTCAATAATATAAGAAATATATTACATTTTCACAACTTGAATGTAGGACTTTAGAATAGTTGATATTGAAATATAATCAAAGGGCTATGAGCGAGGGTGTGGGGAGGAGTCTCTGTGAGGTTTCGAATTTAGGATGATAATAGTTTTTTGAAATATAAAATTTTGGATATTTGAAAAAAGAACTTGAAAATTTTGCCACTAAATACATGCAGAGGGTAGTTGAAATTTTGAGACGGGCCGATACGGGTATTTTAGTTCGAGATTCGTATAATTTCGCGTTTTAATCTTCGATTAAGGCACAATAGCACTATCCTATTCCACTTTAAACTAGATTTCACAAAATAATTGAAAGTCAAAATAAAAACGACACTTTTCCCTCCAAAAGGTCCAGAGCGAATCGCACACAATAGTTAGGTGGTGTGTTGCCAGTTGAGCCCATACTGCCTCTATCATCACCCATTAAAGTGTACCAAAGAGATTTAAATTGGTAGCAACTCTTTTATTAGCAGACAACTGAGATTTATATAAATGTTATTACAGAATTAAAATTATGTTTATATTTTACCAGGGATTTTGTAACGTTTGTTAAGTGCCATAATCTTTGGCCTACATTCCTCTCTGAAATGGTCTATAGAAGACTATTGGGGCTTAATAATAAAATATCGGCCTGCTAATAACATTTAGGATGTAGAATTCTTTAATATACCTAGTAATTTATAGACTATTTGTTGTTGTTCAGTTCTTTACAGGATGGTGGTTCATCATTGATTCATCAGCTGTGCATGGTGATTTGCCCAAAGCAGCTCATGTGTGCGGTGTGTTTGCCACTCTGTCACTTATTATGGTCAACTCAGTCTCAAATGCACAAGTGAGTACTTTAAATTTATTGTTTACATTTATAAACAAAGATAAATGAACAAACAAAGAACAAAACAAACATCTACAAAATGACTGAGTAAAATATGTACGACAGGAGCACAGGGAGTGTAGATCCAGCATCTTAGAGAGAAACTGAATCAATGTGATTGATAACATTGCATTGTGAACTGACTAGCAAAGTCAGCTCCTACTCCTTTATGTTTAAATATAAATAAAGTTTATTATTACAAGTTTAAATTGAATTAAATCTATCATAAGTTTATGATATCATAAAACCTAATATGGTACAGTTATATTTAGTAAAATTTGTATTATAATAAGTATCAATAAACTGTATTGTTACTGCACAAAAGGAATGACTAACCAAGCTCCTATAGACATTTGGCATAATTTGTCCAGGTGCGTGGTGAGACGTACACAGGCGGTTGTATGGGACCCCGCGGAGCGCGACTCTGGCTGTTCCTAGGCTTCGTTGTTGGCTTCGCATCTCTCATCGCTGCCTGCTGGATCCTCTTCGCCAACTATGTCAACAATCCTAATAATAAACCTGAGGGTAAGGTTCATGCATCACTGGACGTGTTGCAGTTGTACACACGTTATTCTATGGTAGCTGAAAAGGTACCACCAGCTGAGTGAGAAGCATCATAAGCAGTGATTGGATATTCAGGTGCCATTCTGAATAAATGTCTATATATTTCTATGACTTTAATCCTGTTATTACAAAATAATATATACCCAATTTCATATCACTTCTTGTAAGAATGTTTTGTAATTTAATGGAATATGTAATGTATACAAACTTACTTTTAAGATGGTATATGCACTGATTCTATACTGTTAGCTTCAGTAAAAAAAATATGTTATTTTCATTACTTCAGTTCTATGTAAAAGTGTTATTTACACATGTGATAAGTGCCCGCTACCTCAGT
This sequence comes from Hyposmocoma kahamanoa, assembly GCF_003589595.1. Taxonomy (NCBI): domain Eukaryota; kingdom Metazoa; phylum Arthropoda; class Insecta; order Lepidoptera; family Cosmopterigidae; genus Hyposmocoma; species Hyposmocoma kahamanoa. The sequence continues at coordinate 17,387,426 of NW_020653726.1, read as the reverse complement.
CCCCTGATCATCCCTTAAGTTATCACGTCACGCGCGTAGGCCGTCCAGGGCGTCCAGGTCCTTTCGATGTAAATTGATTTCTGTATTCCTTATTAAACAATTGTTAAAATGGTGTCTAAATTCAAAGTACATAACATATAGGTACCTAAATTTATGTATATTATGAATCAGTGTAATAATAAATAAATATTAGACAACATCACATATGTTGCTTTGATCCCGAAGTAAGTAAGTAAAACACTTGTGATATGGAAATCGAAACAACGACGGCACCACAAACATCCAGACCCGAGACAATCGGCCAGGTATCGAATACGGGTCTTCAGAGACGGCGACACCATGACAACCGGTGTGCGAGCTACTCGACCACCGAGGTCATCGAATTCCAGTAGTGCAATAAAATAAAACTGGTGTAATTACAATGATCAGCATCGCCGATTTTCGACTTAGTCTGCACTTACATTAATTGTAAACTCATTGTTGCAGTCTTTATTATTTTCTCACATCGTATCGTATTTATTTCCAGATCAGCACTTCACTTGGACAGGGGTAAGCCTGTTCCTACAGAACGCCTTCATCTTCGCTGCTTCACTTGTGTTCAAGTTCGGACGCGCCGAGGACCTCTGGGGTTAAGCTAGTGTAAGTTTCACCTCAGAATAGTATTGATACTACGTACAGTGTGGCCATACCCTACCTCTCCCTAGAAGTGACCACGCCTGGCTCTATGTCACACCAGTAATATTCGGTTATTTATTTTACCGATCTCAATTCAAGTGGCCAAAGCATGATGAACACACTTTCTGTTCCTTAATAATTGAAATGCGGGGAATGACAATATTTTCTTACTTAGTTAGAAAGAAACCTTTATTCAGCTATTTACAATAATAATTTGATTAAAACAAAATTTCAAAGTAGTTTCATTGGTTTCCGTTGGTAGATTTTATCACGCAATCAAAGAACAAAGTTCATACAGTGTGTATCGTGCTTTAGCTAGAGCATACTACATCTCTCAAATATGATTGATTAAGGTACATCTAGACGAAAATTATCTGCTATAGAGTACAGAGCACGCTTCTTTGAGTGCATGGGGTGTGGCCATGGTCTACAACTCAGCGCAGAGTGTAGCCATAGGACAGTCTGTTATGCTTTATACATACAAATGTAGGCTTATACTCAAAATCTGTTACTTTGTTAAACACATTGCATAATTTCACTTGTTAAATTTATGTGTAATAATTTATTCTGAAAATGATACCATAAGGGTTATTTTCTTAAGCTTTTTAAATCGCGATTCAAGGCGCTTTTGTTTAGTTTATAAATTATTCTGTACATATTAATGGCATTGATTAAAATGCTACTCTTTGGGATATTAGCTTAGCGTCATATTTCCATTTCCCTCTATTAGAGATAACTATTTTGTCATAAAGTTGATGTCTTAAAAAATTGTTCAAATTGAGGTGAATATCTATTGCGGGATACAAAGCTGTCATACTGGCTATATTAAAGGTATTACTTTCTAAGTTTATTATTTCAAATATTTCGATTGAACGACTTGAATCAAAGGCCATGAAAAAAATTTATTAAAAACCAATTTCATATTTGCTTTCAAGATGTATATGATAAAAATCGTGAACGAAATTTAGAAGAGATTATGTTGTCCATATTTTTTTTGACTTTTATTAATGGTGAACTTCTTGACAATTGGCTCAAGTGCAAAGTACCGACAATCGTAAAATGTGTTATTAAAAATTAGTCGTATCTTATATTAAAGACCTTAGATGAATTTCCCTTGTTTGGTCGTCTGTCGTGACTTATTAATATTGAAATATTGGGTAGAGTTCATGTAGGCATACAGGGTGCTAAGCAAATTAAGTACGGAATGTTTTAGAGTTAATTATTTACCTCATTATAAATGATGAATATAATAAGTCTATATTAGTTTTTCAACAAATTTCTTTAGATTAGATTGGTAGTCCCATTACTTCTATTCAAGTTTTGATTATAGTGACCCTCCCTATCAACCTCTTGGTTATACGGCAAGGACACTATAACCTGTGCAAGCACGCTGACCTTACAAGGTCAGGCCCTGACCCCAGATTAGCCCATGGACAGGGTTGTTACGGACTTCATCCAGTTCTCAGGACCCTTCCTATTTTCCAGATAAGCACCGGAGCTGTTACCACCGTTGAATCTAAATAAGAAACTGTGTATGGATAGAATAAATTCGTTTTATTTACGTTAAAGTAAAATTTAAATATAAATAGTTTTTGAATTTTATTTTAAATTGATCCTTCAGATCAACAACATACAACTCTAAAATTATCTGTACTCAATTTATTAGCACCTAATATTTTTTGTTATAATATTACGTGACGGGACGAACAAACTTATTTCTGGCTGCAGGATGATTGATTCGCCTTTCATTGAACAGTCGATTAAAATTATATTAAAACAAAAATATATAATAAATATTTATTATTGCTTTGGTATCAATAAATTACATAGTTCGAAGTGCATTAATGATATTTTTCACTTAACTTAAATGTTATCGAAGACTGTCTGTGTAACAATCAATATGAATCTTTATTATTTAGATAATAAGAATTTGTGTAAATGTAAATTTATTTTTAAAACAATAAAAATTTGGTAACTTATAGTGCATTATTTTTATTCAAATAAATATTTTCCTTACTTATCGAAGATTCACAAAAATTATAAAAAAATGTGAAAATTATTGTACGGGCCAGTGTTAAGGCTATGGTATAAATGCCCTATTTTAATAGAGGAGGCCACGGGTTTCCTATAGGACTAGTGCCCAAAACCAGTGTTGGTGTAAATGCCCGAATCTGCCGCCGTTAGTTGAAAGGGCGCATGTGATATTGAAAAATAAATGTTACGTATTATTGTATATTTTTATTTTTTCCTTGGCGGATAGGGTCAGGGTACTCAGGTGGGGATGATCAAGTTACCGTAAGAGAAAAGTGGATATTTTTTTATTTAATATCTTTAAACATTATTTTCATGATTTGAGTTTCTGTTACAAGTGCTCTTACAACTTATGACGGCAGTAATAGAGTAGTAGAGTGTCTCATCTAATAGAGCACTGATTGACACATTCTGTGATATTTATATATAGTTACACACATTGAACAGTTATTTATGTATTTAGTATTATATTAAAAATCACCACAAAAACGTGGTATTCAAATAAGCTTAAGTTAGAAATTACTCATTAAGTTTTTGGAGATACACACTTTTATATTAGCGTCTTTATTAAAAATGATATTGTAATAGTTCGTTTGATGGAGAGAATATTATGAAGATACCACACGCATCATTCTTTTGATTTACTCTAATAATACACTATGTGGAAGCTAATTCTCTTATTGTAGAATACAATAATCGACAATTTTTTTTTAAGTAATAGAAAGAATTTAATACGTACAGGCCGTATTAAGCTAATTCAAGGCTCATACTGGAGACGGAAAGAATAAGAAAGACCAAAGTAACATGACCTTGCACTGTTCGTAATTTATCGGTCCAAGTAATATTTTGCATTACTTGACGTGGTTTATGCAAAAATAATGTAATAATTTACCCTGAGTCGCGTGTCCTTCTTCCTGCTCATCGAGTATATAACCAGCAATAGAGACGTAATGTCATTTAATTTGTTTGATAACTATTCTGCCAAATCATTCCGGTGACAACTGCGTTCCGATTGGCTAGCCCGAATTCGAAAGAATTGACGGGTGTCACTTGACTTGAGTTTTGCTATAGTGGACGAAAATTTAAAAATTACATATTTAACATTTGATTACCGATGAAATGTGATTCCGTTTGTTTTGTAACTAAATGTTTTGCCGTTTTTCCCACATCATTCGTTGATGTGAGGAAAACGTGTTGTTAGAGTATTGTCTTTATTACAATAAACACTGAATATTTTTGGAATATACGGAGACGTACACACAGGTCAGTGGTTGGCGCTGTACTATTACAGCTTTCTGTTTTGTGATTATTTGATTTAGAGTTGATATTTAAAAGTGATATAAGACCCATTTGCCTGATGAGTTGCCAGGGATGGATGGTCCTTATTTCGTCTCTGTTTCTGGTTATGTACTCGATGTTCCTGCTATACAGATTTGTTCATAGAGCAAGGCCAGCTTACTATGTTTTTTTATCGTTGTTCTCCAGTATGAGTTGTAATCGAGCTGTCTGCACGTATTAAACTCTTACCACTAGGTAACTAAAAATTATCTCTATTGTCATGGTCTGCAAAATAGTCTGATGTTTTGTAATCGAATGAATGTGTATCTTCAGATGTTGGTTACAGATGTCACCTTTATTATCGTGATCGATAAGCTTTTATATTAAATTAAAATAGTCATTCGGTGCGTTAGCGTCTGCTGGTGTGCAAGATCGTCCTCCTCGTCCGTCCGGCAGGCACAGACGGTTCGGTTCACAATTTCCATTGCGGTATTGACATACGTTGCCACCTGTAGGGCATTCTTGTGGAGCTACTGTCAGCCCGTATAATTTACGGGACGCTGTTGTTATCGCGATTTGTCCCCGTTCTTGCGTTCGGATATCGAGGAACTCGATCCGTTGTCTGGGAAAATTAAAATTAAAATTACGAAAGACGACTTAACCTGCGATGGATTAGATTCTAAAAATATTAAGACAATTTTGTTAACTAAAGTATATTCAAGCAGTAGAGTAATTATGATTTTTTGGAAGAAGTTTATCATAGGCTGAAAAGTTAAACCTCAATGTTGGCCAGGTAAAAGCTAATGGCATCAATATCATGTTTTCTTCTGGAAATTTCTTGAATACCGTAAGAGACCATGTGGAGTTTTCGTCGTTGACATAATGATGTGATTTATTTTATATTAACATGCTAAGAACTCTTAAGAACTTACGGTTTGGTCTTCCAATCAGTCCAATAGAACTTGTCTTCTTTGATGGTGAGACCGAAAGGGTAAGGCAGCCCTTCCGCAATTACTTCTTTCTCTAGAGTGTCAATGTTGACACACTTGATAGCAAATAAACCAGCGTCCGTGTAGCATAGACGATCTCGTTGCCAATCAATAGCCAGAGAATTGGGTAGTCCCAGGTCTGATTTGTCGATGAAAATACCTCGTTGCGTTCCATCCATGTTTGCCCATTCAATTTTAGGCGCTTTGCGATACCAGTCAGACCAGAAGATTTTTCTACAAAAGGTTTACAATTTGTAAGTACATCAATCTGGTTTGTATGTCATTGGAATTTCTATTAATGAGTACTTACCCGCGCTGTGGATGGACTACAATGCCTCTGGGGTTGAAAATGCCTTCGTTCGCAAAAAGAACCTTTCTCAACTTTGTGTCAAGATTGGCAACTTCTATAGTCAATTTCTTAGAATCCGTCCAGAAAATGTTACGTGCAGACCAATCGACGGATAGGCCTTCCGGGGCTTTAACTCCTGAAATAATGGTAAATATTATATACCAAAATATTAGAAGGCACTTGCTATATACAATAATATAGTATTCTTAGTTTTTCAAAATCTTACCATCTGATAAAAATTTTTCAAATCCAGAACCATCATAAGCCGTTTTTTTAATGGCAAAGTCCGCAACGTCTCCCCAATATATACTACCACTTTCGCAGTCCGCGTCTACGCCCACGGCGATCTGATAGGGCAGACTGTTTATCGGAGTTGAGAAATCGCGCGGACCACCTCTCAATGGCACTCGGTTCACTGAAGAGCCATCGGTTACAACAAGGAAGTTGCCTGCTTGACGAGGATTCAAGACACAATAACTTCCATTACCATTGTAACCTGTATTACATTCACAGGCATATCCACCGCTTTGTTTAAGACATGAAGCATGTAGATCGCACAAATTCGGTATATTTCTGCAGTTCGGTTCAAGAGTGCATTGATAACCGTCTCCGAGGAACCCTTCATTACAGACACACATATAAGCGTTGTCAACAAAAGAACATTCGGCGTTAGGATGGCAGTTGTTGATAACATCGCAGGTATTGCCAGGAAGTATACACTGCGTTATCCCGTCACCTTGGTACCCGGCATCACAGTGGCAGTAGCCAATGCCAAGATTCTCGTCAAATAAGCAAGAAGCATGTTCAGCACAAATTCTTTCGTTGCATAACTGTACATCAGGAATGCAAGCATCGTTGAAATCTTTTATGTATCCTTCGATACACTGGCAGACGTTATCTCCGCTGGTATCTGGACGGCACTCTGCGTGGAATTCACAGTCGGAGTTGCTACTGCAGCTGGAGCTGGGTTGGCAAGTGTAACCGTCGCCATGATATCCGCGATTACAGACGCAGAGTTCTCCTGTCGCCGTCTCTATGCAGTGGGCATTCGGTCCACAGGAGCAGGTAGGTCCCGTGCGCTCTATGCACTCGTATGCGTCACCGTCGTAACCTTCCGGACATTCGCAATGTCCTGTGCCGAATGGAGACGTTGGCGAAAACTGACATACTGCATTAGGCGGGCATTGGGTGTCAGATTCACAATTCACTGAAAATATAAAACTTTGTTTTAGTTATTTAGAAATAGTCGTGGTAGGTAATTCAATATTTTTTATATTATTGCAGCCAAGACCTAAAAGGACTTTTAACATAACTGAGTAATAAGATACTATACATATATTGAAAAGTACGTAAATAATCTCAGTAATTACTTGAGCTGTTATCAGGTCTGGTCCGATCATCAAGGCGACATAGATCGTTGTTTCTTTCGTCTATGTAACTTGAATACCCAGGAGGGCAAGTGCATGGGTAGGATAGACAGTTAGGAAGCACAAACGTTTCATTGTAATCTTCTTCGAGTGTGGAAGGAGTAGCATAAGGTGTAGTGATTTGTACCAATGGTGCTGGCGTCGAAGAATAATCGTCTTGTTCACAGTAATAGCCATCTCCAGTGTAACCGTCGTTACATTGACATCGAAAAGCGTTACTTTCTTGCTCGAAAGAGCACGAAGCGAAAGGAGAACATTGATTACACGGGTGCTGATTGTTTTGTTGTGATGTTGTTTCGGGCAAACAAGTGTTCCCATCTCCCACATAATTCGGATTACAGACGCAGGTTGCTCCAGCATAGTTTTCAATGCACTGCGCATTGGGAGCACATGTTTTGCCTCTGCATTGAGAAACTACTCTGCAATTAACACCATCTCCTTCGAAACCTGGGAGGCATCTGCACTGAAATCCACCTTCATGGTTGTAACAAATTGCATTGTTATCGCAATTGTGTACTCCTGCCGCGCATTCATCGATATCAATGCACCCTCCTCTAGAGTCTACCTGAATTTGGGTAAAACCTGATTGACACGCACATCGGAAAGAATCTCCTTGTACAACACAAACGCTGTGCTCTCCACAGGAGTTTCTGCCCTGTATACATGGATCTTCTTGACCGAGCGGAGTGATCTTATTGCTCATTCCATATCTGACAATATTTTCTTTGACTTCGTAACCTAAATAAGTTTTTGCAACTTTTAATGTTAACGGGGTTGAGTCTTCGTCAGTTGGAGGAGCAAATTTGCAAGCGTTAAATGTAAATATTTGCGATACTTTCTGTTCGTATCGCTGACCTGTAAGTTTATTTGTAAAAGTACACGTGGACTCTGAACGTATAAGTCCGGATTCGATAAGACTGTATTGCTCTTCGTATTCTGTTAATTCCAATTTAGCGCCACTTAAAATGACTGGAACTGTTCCTCTAATATCGGCGTCAAGAATAACTTGATCGAATACGTCGTGACCTTGGTATTCTTGGTTTACTGTTACTCTATCGCCGGTGCTTGGGAAAAAAATGTCTGCTGTGTGATTGAACAACGCTCCAGTCAATTGGTAACCATTCTTGGCGGTGCTTACAGGTTTAGCAAAGAGCCAGCCTATGACACCACCTAAGACATTCAAAAACTGCAGACTGCTTCCTAGTGTCGGTGGACTTCGAGATAAAGCAGTGTAGGCACGTCCATCTGCGACCACTACATATGCTTGAATATCGACGTCATCTAAATTGATATCGTTAATAATGCCATTTAGCTTTCCATGAACTCTAAGCGGCGCATCGTCTTTAATGCAGGATTTTCCATTTCCATAAAATCCTTCGTTACACTGGCAGCAGATTCCGGCCTGGTAGTCGACGCATCGTGCTTGCATGTGGCAAACACTGGGACCACTTTGAGCACATGTTTTAGATTCCTCTTCTATTTCGATTTCACTCTGGTTGAACTGATCAGGATCAACAACATTACCATCCATAGGTATGTTACCAACTCGGTAAACGTATTTGCCAGGCTCATGAGTGTTTGACCATCTGAAATGAAAATAGGCTTGTAGAATTTCTTGATTAAAAATTGGATCAAATTAGACAGTTTTAAAGAAACTTACGACACAACATTGCGAATCTGATGACTTCCCGAGCCTCTCAAAGTGAATACGCGACCGTCCTCAGCAATGAATCCGGCTTGCGCTTTTGCGTCAGGAAAACTGGATGTACGAGTCTCTCTCTGTATCCATTGAATTTCTTTTTCTGGGTAAAGAAGCTCTACGAAACTCTCGTTTCCGTTACTAATCACGGCTATTTGGAAACTGTTCTTGCGGTCAGGTCGCTCTGAGTACGACACCTCAATCCAAGTAGCAACGAATACACTCGTAGGTTTAAAGTCATAGTAGTCGTGAAAATTATTTTGGACACTTTCTTCTGCTTTAAGCAGATCATGCGGCTCAGTTGATTCCCTGTAGTAAATGTTTCCACTTTGTGTAGTGTCCACATTAGAGTAAAAGGCGGCTATTGAAGGGTACGGCAGAGGAAATTCTGCGTTCATAAACGTCGGGATTTCGGCCCTGAAAGATACTAATCCGTGGTTGTTGACCTGTAAATAAAAAGCTACAATTACCTTCTTGTTAAGCCAAGGCAATGATGAAGGTTTCTATGACAACCTTAGGAACAACTACAAACAAATTCTATTGATGTAACGTTTAAATATAGCTAGTTATTTACGAGATTATTATATTAGTTGAATGCGCCTCTGACCCGAGATACTGTATCGGTGTAAGTAACGTAGTCGTACAATATTCAGAGGTCTTGACATTAGTTCACTTAAAACTAATTCTGTTCCATTTCATTAACGACTACAAGGTCGTACACCAACAAAATGGACCGATCAAGTAAAAGCCTTATCGTCCTCCAAGTTTTACACGGTCGTAACACATGCACTGAACTGACAGAAACAGATGGAGGCTGATCGTCTGTTCCAGAAATAGAGAGAGAGAAATATATATTTTTATGTACAACACCTTTCTGAGATGATGCGTGAATCTGCCACCTCAATGGGACAACATTTTTCCAAGTGATTTACCTCAATTGCTGGTAAAAATTTGGTCCTTAAAGGAATGGATTTAGGACGCTGGGCGATACGTATTTGTTTGATCTGTGGGCGATATCTACGACGCATGTATTCTGCAGTATTGCTCGAAACTCAAGTACGAACTACGTTGCAAAAGTAATCAGTAGTTTGAGGGTCGTATTCCAGAACTCTACTCAATACTCAAGTCAGGACTTGACTATTGCAGTGAGCACTGAAAATCATACTCAAGTCCTTGCCATTAGGGTGGTATTTCCAGTGCTTGAAATCAAACTCAATCATAATCATACACCCTGAAAGTAGTTCGAGATTTGTCAAAATTGGCCATACTTGAGCTACGACTGAAAATCGTTATTAAAATATTAATATTATCATTATTATCTTATATGATCGTTATTAAAATAAAATTCTACACTACACCACACTACACTATACTGTATTATATTACATTATATATTATTTTTAGACTTTATAATTTCATTTTCATTTGTAGTATATTTTATATATTCTTCATTATTATTTGGATATTGTACGTTTTGTACATTCATTGCATATTTATCTCATAATTGATTGTACACGCCACACAAACGGTCTCGCTTCAAAGGGATAGACACAGGCACACAATTATTCAGTTGCTTGGACGAAACTTTCCCTTTTAATTTTTGGAATTGTAAAATGTGGTTAATTGTCATTAATTTTACTAAATTAGTATAATTCCAGAATTGTAACTCTTGTAAATGTAAACTGTTGTTGACCCGAATAAATAAAAAAGGCAACATTTTGAATTTCGATTTGTGATCTGGAATAACTGATGTCAAAGATCAGCAGAATTGAAAAAAGAAAAATAAGTAAGGCTTCTGCGCTTCGGTAGGGAACATTGACTTACAAATTAGGGAATCAACTTTTTGCCCCGGTTGGATTCTCATTTAGCCTAAAACTTTTGTTTCTAACATAATGGATCAGACACTTTCTTGGTCGGAGCATGTCGCCGATGTAAGTGTAAAATCTTTGCATCACTTCATTCCCTCAAGCGGATGCAGTACTTTCTTCCTCTGTCTACCAAATTTATGCTCATACACACTCTTCTTTTTCCTACTACGACTATGGTGACGTCTCCTATCTTGATCTTTCGGAGGACCTTAATAAGTTGGAGCGGCTGCTTAATCAATGTATCAGATTTGTGTTTGGAATGAAAAAGTACGACCACTTTTCCAAGTTTAGAGATGAGTTGAAGATGAAGAAGATGGAGATGAGTTGAACCTATTCGTTTACGTAGAAATGCTCACATTTTATGCTTCCTCTATAAAATCCTGTTCCATCCCACTTCACCTAGCTATCTACGTGAGCGTTTTTAATACCGTCAGGCTATGGATGACCGCCTGCTTTCTGGCACCAATTTGTCCCTCATCCTTCCACAACACAGTTCCCAAAAATATTCGAACTCGTTCACAGTAAATGCTGCCCGAACGTGGAACTTTCTCCCGGTCGAGGTCAGACAGTCGCCTTCGGTTCGGGTTTTCAAGGGTGCTCTTTTTGAAGTTTTTTGAAGTTTTGGGATTGTTAAAACTCCACATGTTAGAGCTTTTGAAATATTTATTTACATTTGATATATTTATTTATAGTTTTATTTTGTACATTCATTTTATTATAGACTTTGTATGTATTAATGTATCAACATTACTTAATATATATGTATTCGTATGTACATTTGATTTATTAAATTTATCTGTGTATTTATTGAGTATAGCATATTCCATTTCTTTACTTATCTATTTTTAGTGCCACCCCAAAAACCAACTTTCCTCTCAGATTTTCAAAGGTTATTTGGAAGAAATGTCTTTATGGGATAAGCTCGCCTTTGTACACAAATATTTAAATTGTTTCTGAAAATTTGTAAGTTACTTTGTGGTACAATAAAGTGTTTAAATAAAAATAATAAATAAAGTCATGTGTTTTATGGTGAAAGATTTCAGTATTTCTTTATGATGCCTAATGACAATATGAACAAGTTGTGTGCCTGGCACAGTAGTTGCAATGCCACTAAGAGCTTCAAATCGCAAAGACCTTACGGGTACTTCCACCGCGTCCATCACAAGTTGACAAGTTTCATGTGCCTGTATTATTACCAGCATCCCCGCCCTTCAAAACCGGAACACGGCAATGCTCACATCACTCCTTGGAGGTAGAAATAGGTAAGGTGGCAGCTGTAGCTGGACGAACCCTTTCTCAAAAAGCTCTCTTGCTACCAAAAATGGAAACCTATAAACTTCAAGTTTGACGAAGTTTGTGTCTGTGGTTTTTGGCATGAAAAGCACTATGGGTCCTTGAGGGAGAGGTCTAACATTCGATTTCCGATAGGATCAATTTAGACAACGAACTAAATATGTCTGGGCTGGACATTCTGGGTTTGTTGCTCTGGTACTCGTAATTCATGGAATTCATGAGATTGTGTGACACGTTATTTGTTTATCGAGTTCTTAGGTTTTCGCGTTTGTTACACATAGGAAATGAAACTATTTTTCCGGATTTAAATCGCGTATATTTGTTTTTTCAAACAAATATACGCGACATTTCCTACGTTATTTGTTTGTTTACAAAATATATATAATAAATATATAATAAAATTAAATAAAAATTGAAATTGGCGACATTTAAAAGATTTAGAGTAGATACTTGCATCTTCAAAAAATAATTAATTTCTGGACTTGTTTTGTGTTCCAGTAAAAGATCATTGATGCTTTCTTCACGGGTCGATAAATTCGTCCACCTTGTTCAGGGCAAACATGCCAGACGCGCTGCAGCGCGATTGCAAATGTAACGTGTTGACCGATCGCGTGGTGTAACTGTACTACACGCAACAGGTCCACATAAGACGCTTGACAGTATGCCCGAAACAGAATGATTTACGCCTGATCTGAGGAGAGCGCAAACTGCCGCGCCAGCATTTTGCTCTTTACTTAACGTGGCAGATGGCAACACCTGTACAATGTGGACAATAGGAAGGTTGCTGTACGTTTACCCGGGGGCGCTTAACCGAGACGTCAACGGGTTGACCTGGGGTCAGGACCTGACTTATGGAGACCTCCAATGAACACTATGCCAACTTAATTTTTGGACCTGTTCTGTTTTTATTTTGTTTTTTGTTTCGTTATTCTTTTTTTTTCACATAATCCGTTTTTTTATTTTTTTTTCGAAAATGACCAAAGAATAAAGTTGGAGGTATTGTCATAAGCTCGCTGTAGAGCCTTGATTGCACAGGCAATAGAGTGCCTTTCCCGTGTATCAAAGGTTGATAAGGTGGGCACTATTAAGTAATACTTAAACGAAGATATGGAACTGACCCAAGTAACGTAGCCGGCGCAACAATGCCTGGCCCTTCATATTTAAACAATATTCTGTATTATCATGCTGTAGCGTACTTATCTCGCGAAGCTTAAAACATGAAAGGGCAAAAGGATAACTTAGGTTTAAAAAACAAGTGAAGTCAGTGACCGGTGATGTCCACGTCCACCCATGCATTTCCGCCAGAGCGATCTGCACTCGCTATCATCACTTATCGTTTAGCGAATTGTTGTGTGCTGTTTTTGGTGTACCTACCGACGAATTTGTGATAGGACATGTATTGCCTTATACCTATATAACATGCAATGGTTTTGATGTCAATCGTTCTGTACAGAAATCGACCAATAGCATCTGATCCCCAATTAAAACCATTAGCAGCACAATTTTTTAAATTTCAGCAGTAGACCTCCTTGTGAAAGAGTTCGTCCAGGGAAGTGCTGTCACCTTACCTATTTCTGCCGCCAAGCAGTAATGTAAGCTGCGCCAGCGTTCCAGTTTTGAAGGGTAAGAAGGGTGTTGGCGAAATTACAGGTACATGAGATTTGCCAATTGCGCAGTGGCAGTGCCCCTCAGATCTTTAAGATTTAATACTCAATACTCAATATATTTATTGCATTCATATGGTATACATGTCTTAAATTTAAAATAATGCTACACATATGAGCCCTTATTAGGGATAACAATAACAGCAGAGGTAGGCCGATGTTTCAATTATTAATTAAAATTGTTCTTTATGAAATAATAATATTAAAAAAAAAGTCATATAATAATAAAGAAATGCGTCATATTATGAGTAGAATTATGTCACTTGAAACTTTATAGCATATAAATAAAATTTATTTATTATTCAAATTTATTATAATATTATTATTTTTATTTGTCATCAAAATATTCATTTAAATTGTAATAGCATTTATTAATTAATAGCATTTAAATATAAATTAATATAAATAGCATTTAATAATTTAAAGCTTTGAGTGGCACTGCAACTGCTATGGACAGGCGTGTCGCTTACCACCAGGCGCACAACTTGTTCGTCCCGTCACTTAGTAGATATCATAAAAAAAAACTCGATAAGTAATTTATTTAGATTTTATGCTGTTTATGTATGATCATTACGGGTTTTCAAAGTGTTTGTTAAATATACACTATCTGTTCCGACATTAGCTGTTTATGTATGAGTATTATGATCTTGAAAACTTTCTGTGATGGAGACATGTCCCAAGACTCGAATCTATAACATAGTGGTTGCAAAACTACCGTTGCCGCAGGATGCTTCGAAATATCATTTACCTTTGAGAAAAAACTACGTAAAACCTTTCTGCTCAAATTTGTTGCTGCATCTTCCGGTGATGGTGTTTATTGATAAATGTTAACTATCATGAAAAATAATCGTCTTCAAAATTTTATCCGCTTTAGCTGTAGGTACCTATATTTCATTATCGTGGTGTCCTCAACGATAACCTAAATGCAAATGAAAGTCCCCGTCCAAACGAATCATAATATTATTATGAGCCCAAACACAAGGTAGCTGCTGTATAATGTTGAGGACTTCTTCTCATCTATCATTTCCACCATCAGATCAGCTCTAGGTCACCATAACATTTTATTTTCTTTGGAATTATCTACATGGGAATCGGTTCACAAATTTTATCCAAAAAAAACCGACTAAGTTTTATTGAAATCGGTTACCGGAAAATGCGCAAACCCGGATTCATCCCCTAGTTCGCCACTATACGGGATTTGACACAGGAGATAATAAAAATCGGTTCTCACTACTCAAAGTATATTGAGAGAAAAACGCCTTGAATTGGAGAATAGCAAAATCAACTATTAAAATAATTGCTCTTTATAATACGATTTAAGCGCTATTTATAAAAATGAATCTTCATGCGTGAACAGCCACCCTTAGAGGTGGATGATTGATAAATGGGACCACTACGGAGGCACCCTCTTTCCAACAAAAAAAGATTCATGAAAATCGGTCCACAAATACCGGAGTTATCGCGTAACATACATACAAAAAAAAACATTCAGTCGAATTGAGAACCTCCTCCTTTATTGAAGTCGGTTAAAAATTAATAGACTGTTCGGAAAACCCAAGGGCAGCTACCTTGCCCAACGCATTAGCATAGCCATACAAAGGGGGAATGCTGCCAACATCTTGGGCACCTTGCCGCGTGGACCCAATTTTATTCATATTATTTAATTCTAGTTTTAGCTTCTAGAATTGTTTAAGCTTTTATTGTATCTTAACTGTATATTTTAACTTATTATTTGGTTATAAATTAACTATTATTATTTATTATAATGACGGTCATATTATACCTTAGTTAAATAAAATTATATAATGTGAGTAAATAAACGCTTATTTATACACTTGCTGGTGAAATTACAGGCACATGAGACTTGTCAACTTACAGCTCAGGGTGACGGGCGCAGTGGCAGTGCCCCTCAGATCTTTGCGATTTAAAGCTCTGAGTGGCACTGCAAGTGCTATGAACAGGTGTGTAACTTACCATCAGACGCACGAACGTGTTCGTTCCGTCACTTGATATTATATTTAAAGAAAAGACTAGGTATTATATAATAACCAACAAAAAGTAACATACTAAATATGCACGCTACACAAATTAAAGTGTTTAATGTTTAATGTACGCCGATAACATAATATAATACGAGTACGACGATACGATGGGCCAAAAGTAGCATAGTTACTTACCCTATATGACAATGTAAATCAATTGTTACATACCTATATCTATTTATATACACGTGTAAACTTACGAATAAAATTGTTAACGAATTTTAAGTTAATGAAAATTTACCCATTGAAAGGTCTATTAGCAAATACATTCACCTAAGTACGTGACCAATCTATTGTTTGTTAAAATTCAATATAAAAGTAGGCCTTTACTACACGTGTTAAAGTGTACTGACTACTAGTACCTTTTGCCCGTGGCTTTGTCCGCGTGGCTATCGAACGATATTTTTAACGCGACAATAATCTCGTTGTAGAGTTTCGCGAGATTGAGACAGCTGGTGCGTAATTTGCTATCACTAGGAGAATTTTTTTTTCTTACTACACACTAGAGAAATCCTGTAAGCACCCTCGGTGTTATGAACCAACACATAGACAACCACAAATTACACCTAAACTCACGAGAGATTTAGATGTATGCCATGCAATTATATTTCTTCCGGAATGGGAATCGAGCCCGAGACTTCTGCGTGGCAGACCAGCATGTTAACCGTTCGGCCACAGACGCAGTAAAAATTAATCTGTGTACAATAGTGGGACAGTGGATTATTCCGGCATTGTTAAACAAATACGAGCTCCGCACACGGAACGCGCCGCGGTTTACATTTTGAATTGTCAGTAATGTCAATCGATCCGATACTGCAATACATCCCATGGCGATTTTTCGCAACACAGATGGTTGTACGTGTTCTGGCAAGCTTCAGAATGGGGAGAAGTAAATTGTTGCCAGAGTGAATAAATGGATTAATGATAAATATGAGAATAAATAGAGAGAATAGATTCGATTGTATAACAAATACTGTGCTGTTTTTTTTATATAAGTATCTTTCCTTGTTTTGATGGAAAAGGCTACAAGCACCTATAACTTATTTCATTTCATGAAGGGTTGATGCTTGATTTGATTGTACACAACAGGATAACCGTCTATATTTTTCAATAGGTCTTCTGTAGAGCGTGGGATACTTCGAGTTTGCTATATACTTCCATCATGACAATTACGACTTTTTGCCCGGGAGGCCGCAAATGTAAGAGTCCGAACAGAGAAGTTGCGTTCGAGTAAAAGAATTCATGTTGCATTCAGGAATGACTGTTTGTCACAAACAAATAGCTTTAGCAAAAATTAGTTATTATATGTAAAAATACGTAGCCGAGGTTTTTCACTCCGTGTGTGTATCCCTTGATTGTACCCGTGTAACCAAGATCGCGAGGTGCATCCCCGGGGTTTTGGTCCGGTGGGAGTCCGAAATATCGAGCTACATATTCGAAAAAGTGTATCTCGATAGATCGGCCTTTTCCATTTGATCTTTGCTATATCTTACTAACATAGGTATTAAGTTGTGAAAGTAACCAGTTATGGACTTAATTTATTTGAAAATAAATAATTTTTATTTTTATTTTATTATTTTTATAATTTATTTCATAGGTAGGCAAATTAAACTTGAAATCATCACATCGAATTAACTACTGGCATTCGTAAGGAAGATTCCCTTGAGAAGAATGAGCAAGAAACTCTAGGGGTTGCTCTTTGTAAATAAACATTTGTACACATTTATTATTTACAATATTTATTTCACACCTCTTCGATTGTGACTAACTGCGAGAGCTAAACGGGTCACTACCACGGATTTTTGTCATCCAAGTACGCAGAAGCTGTATGTCAAAGTAACCTTTAGTGTAATGTTTTTGTTTCACTATAATTTTAAACCTTATAAATATAAGGTATCATCATCGACCTATTTATACATCTACCAATTTAAATAGTTAAACAGTTTTAAATAATAGTTGGCAAATTTTGAATACGGAAGCGTATATACTGCCTCTTAAATGAATTTGTGACTTTGTGCAGATGTATTCACAACGGATTTGCGGAAAAATAAAGAAAATGAAAGTGTCCCATTAATGCTAACTGCATGCGGACGAATTGTATGAAAAACGCGTTGCCCACGCGGTGTGTGGCCTCTGGTGTGATATACCACAACCATTTTAGAGTTTGTGTGGAATTTTACGAAAGTAATCAAAGTAGGTACACAAATGTTAATTGATTAATTAAAAAAACTATTGCCTTGAAGCATAATTTGTTTAAATAAATTTGACAGTATAATGAATAATGATTTATAAATATTTAAATTTGCTTAATTGTAATTCATAAGTTAAGTATTTGTGTGTTCATTGATTAAACTTCGAGAAATTGTTGACGAAAGCAAATAAATTTCACTAGTTCAGCATACGACAGAATACGTGCTATGCCTTCCTTGTCGTGACTAACGTATTTGTATTTTGGTAAACTTTAGAGATATTGACACCTTGTAGTGCATGACGTACCTCGCTCCGTTCTAGTATTTGAGTATGTATCTTTAGGTTAGTAAGTATGACAATAAATGTTCGTCATTGACGTCTCTTGAACACTCGATCCTGGTCCCCACATCCTATGCAGTCTCCCTTCTGCCTTGCGACAGCTCTGCGCAGTATAGGGTGGAGTGTGTGACGGAGAAAAAAAAGTGAATTCAAACGTCTCGTGAAGAAAGAAAAAACTGCCTGTACCATGAGAGTAATCTCATGGTACAGGCACATGGTGACAGTTATCGATAACGACCTTCTTCTTGCGTAAAATGATTGTATACAAAATGTTGTTTCTTCTTGTGACCGCTAGGAGCGCTGTATAATTTGCCATGCAAAGAAACAGACCTCAAACGTCATTCATCCTCTGGTTTGGCACCCTTGGAGGTGGAGTTCTTCAAATTTAAATGGGACCATTACTGAGGTTACCCTCTTTCCAACAAAAAAAGAATCATCAAAATCGGTTCACATACATAAAAAATACATACAGTCGAATTGAGAACCTTATTTTTTTTAATCGGTTAAAAATTGTGAAGTCATTTACGCGGTCGTAGAGCTACCACAGTAAACTCGTGGTAGAGGCACATATGATTTAAATGAAGAACTTTTAAGAGTCAATACTACGAATCGGATCAATTACGGTCGAATCAATTTTTTTGCCGTACTAATACGATTCATTTTGCTTGAATTGATTTCAGATATTTTTTACAAACGGAATTCAAGTCATTTGAAAAATGTATGTCGTACACGTACGTACGTAAAGATCGTACGTACGTGTTCTGTTTAGTTCAGTTGATATAAAAAAAAATCATTTCGTGGTAAGTTTGGTTTTTCTAAAATTTTTAGGAATCGTGTTTTCACACCTTATACTAATCAGTTTATATCCATAATTTTACTATATATTTTTAACCGACTTCAAAAAAGGAGGAGGTTCTCAATTGTATAAAACGACTGTATGTTTTTGTTTTGTATATATGTTACGCGATAACTCCGGTATTTGTGAACCGATTTTCATGATTCTTTTTTTGTTGTAAAGGGGGTACTTCCATAGTGGTCCTATTTTATTTTGAAGAAAATCATCCACCTCGTAGGGTGGCTGTTCACGCATGAAGATTCATGTTCATTAATAGCGCCTAACGTTAATTTAGGAGCAATTACTTTAATGGTTGATTTTGCTATTTCTCCGATTCAAGGCGTTTTTCTCTCAACACACTTTGAGTAGTGAGAACCGATTTTTATTATCTCCAGTGTCAAGTCCTGTATATTGGCGAACTAACTTAGCAAATAGACGTAATTCCACGTACTTTTGAGGTCGGTTTTTTTAGTACTCTGTACTGAGATTATGTCCAAAGTGACTGATTCAACACTCTCACTGTTATGCGGAACCAACCAAAGCCATTTGAGGTTGTATAGACTCCTAAGGCCCATTTAGATGGAGAGAGTTTATCGTACGCTTCGTGACGAAAAATCGTACGCGATTATCGTAAGCAATAATCGCCATAAGATTATCGTATCATAATGTTTACATTCAGGCAAGAATTAAAATCTCGCCTACTATTATGTCATACGAGATTCGCAAGCAACTTAATCGACTGTTTACACAGATAAATATGTGGTAAGGAGATTCTTGCTCACGAGTTTTCGACTTGTCTAAACACGATCTCGTATGACATTTTTTCAAGTTCATACGATTATCGTACAAATCGGTTCGAACCGTTTTGAGTGCGAGAATTGCCATTCGAGTTGAGTGATTACTGCGGTATTGACTATGGACATATCAAAATGACGCAAAAATAATGTTATGACAAGTACTGTTGGCTTTTCGAAAACTTCTGAAATCCACCTTGGGCCGACGGGCTATGGTCTGACGTGACCACGCCCAAGGGTGGTCATATACAGTGATAAAGTGGTAGTGTAGCAGAACAGTGCACAATAAAAAGCATAGTCAATGAACTTCATAGTTTAGAGACTCAACGAAGCAATATGCAGTCTCTAATTGATGACGAAGGAGCATTCCTTGCATACATTTGTAGTTGTATTAAAATTTATAACGCGGGTCAACGCTCCGAATCAGGAAAACAATTTAGATAAACTCTCACACTGTTATTTTGTTAATTGTGGATTGTTTAAGAAAGATAAGGTGTATCTTTTGACGTACAACGGCATCGTTCAATCAAGACAATTCAAATTCAAACAAGCACTTATCCAGTTATTAGGTTTTCGCGATTGTTGAACGTTAGATATTAAACAATTTTTTAGGATCTAATTCGCGTATATTTGTATTTTCAAAGTAACTGACGCTCTGGGCCCTTGGCTGAGATAGTAAAGTTTCATTTACAAGTACATACTGAACTCGCAATCAATATAATGCCACAAGAAAAACATTAAAGTTACATTGTAAGAAAGATAATTATAATCAATAAATCATTATTACAAAAGAAAATAAATACAATTAGTACGTAATTACTTGTAACAAAGTATAATTGTTTTGATTTGTATTAGTAGGATGTTAAAAATCATAACTGTGTATAACGAATATTTCCACCAGCTAGTTATGCCGACAATAATTTCCCGATTTCCCAATTGATCATGAATTTCTGGTAGATAGATATACCTACTTATGCTGATTGCTCCGAGATTTTGAGGTTAATTTGCGTCATTATAATAATATAATTAAAGTAATAACGTTTCAATGTTTCGGTATTCTGCTTTTCAATGGCCGGTTGATAGCACAGCAACAATGGCGTTGTTTACCAATTAATTGATATAAAAAATCATGCTATAATTTGAAAATTAAATTCCTGATTAAACGAGATAAAAGTAATTTCCACGGTAGGTTTGAAAGGCAATATAGATCATAATAAGTTCGAATCTAAACTTCATAGTTTAGCCCACCGGCGCAAAGTTGTCCGTCTGTCAGTTTTCTACAGAAAATATTTCGGTGAGTGTGCCCATGAACTCCATTAGCTCATCTCGCCCGTCCCCTTTTACCATCGGACATCCAGACGTGCGGCGGGATATCATCCTTACTTGGTCGATATTCCCTTCAGGCATACTAAGCGCTTTTCATCATCTTTTATTATGTGCACAGCCCAGGAATGGATTTCCCTTCCTGCGACTGTGTTTCCGAACTCATACAACCCTTTAAGGTACGACAGAATAGGCATCTTTAGGGCCAGCTCTTTAGAGCAAGTCCATTTAATTAAAAAAAAGTCATAAAATGAACGAATGCCTCCACTGCCATTCCACTGACACTATTGAGACTCAACCGCTGTTGCAACTGAATTTTAGCAGTATCCGTTACTAAGCACCCATACTTGTTTACTCATTCTATTATTGACTGACGAATATAAAATGTATTATTCTTCTTCTTAGTGTGCCGCTTCTCTACAAACGTTGGCGACCATCATGGCTATTCTCATTTTTGAAGCTGCCGCACGAAAGAGAACGTGTGCTAAGGTGGAACTGGTCTCTCAGATTCTTCAACCACGAGGTTTTCCTTCTGCCATGATTATGCTTTTCCCGCATTTTTTCCTGCAATATTAGTTGAAGAATCCGTTATTTATTGCCCCTCATTACGCGGCCAAAATACTGCAGCTTCGTTTCCTTTATAATTCTGAGCATTTTCAACTCTTCCCATTCGACGAAGAACCTCAACATTGGTGACTATTTGTACCCACGATATGCCAAGCATACGTCTGTACAGCCACATCTCAAAGGACTCCAGTTTTGTGCATAATGCCGGGGTCAATATCCAATACTCCATACCAAACAGCAAGATAAAATGTATTACATAATTTAATTTTGCTTGTATATAATATTTTGGCGACGACGTCGTTTAATTTCAAAGAAAGGGAAACCTGCACGAGCCACTAGAAGGGGAGAGTGGGACCCTTGTAGATAAGATCATTGCGGCGAAATCCAGACTTAGAAACACCATAGGACCTTCGGGAGCGACCGCTCAGATTAGAATCAATTTAGAAGAAATAATTTCCCAAATTATCCATACCGTGAATCGAGCCCGTGACTCGTCCAATGCCTACAGTGCAAAAGGTTAGGTCATCAAGGTTGTCATTGGTCGATTATGTTTTTGGTAGTGGAACATCGATTTGTTTCATCCTTTGGTAAGTCTGATTGTGGACTTTGCAACGATACAAAATTAGGGCCGTTTTTTTGTTGGATTTAGCAAAAAAAAAGTAAATAAATTTTCTGAAGCAGCGAAATAATTGGTCTCTATTATATGGTAAAATCTATTACAATTTATATTAGTTGGGTATTCTTGCTTTTATTAGTGCCTAAGTTAAAGTCAAATAACCTTCATTTCATAGGTTAGAGGTTATAATTACACTTGAAATCGTCATACTGATTAAACATTACTTCGTAAGACAGATTGCCCTGGGAAGAATCAATAAGAAACTCTGAGGGTTGCTCTTTGTAAATAAACATTTGGACACCTTTATCATTTACAATATTTACTTCAAATATTTATAGATCGAGACTGCCTGCAATAGCCAAACGGGTCACTACTAGGGATTTTTGTCATATAAGAATATTATAAGAAATTTTAAATATCAACCGGAATCTTATTGTAAAAGCGTATACATTGCCCCTATGAATTTGTGAAGACGACTGTCAGAAGCTGCTAGTTTATTTACTTATTTCTTGACCATTGCGTTAATTCACGCAAACGCAAACTAAATCTATATTCACATTTGTGTCCGTTTGCGGAAATCGTCTCGGCTAGCATGCATTACATTAATACTACAAATTCAATGGCTTGTTTTTCGTACTTCTCTACCTGCTGGTGTTACTGCTATTAATTATTGTCTTTTGTATCGAAGAGAGAAAAAAATAGAGAGAGATTTCTGGAGATAAAAATGTTCCCTGTGACATTTCGGATCGTCATTTCTCGAATTCGGAACTGATACGAATCGGATGTCGTGCGCAAACGCTCTTAGTATAAATACTCAAACCCACGTTTGTACATTGAACGATAAATAGGTAGACAAAAGCTAGAATTTTTTTACTGCCTCCGTGGCCGAACGGTTAGCATGCTGGACTGCCACGCAGAGGTCCCGGGTTCGATTCCTGGGTCGGGAAAAATAATTGTACGGCTTATATTTATTTATCTCGTGAGTTTGGGTGTAATTTGTTGTTGTCTATGTGTGTGTCCATGGCACCCGCGACACAGGGTTTCCTAGTGCGGGGCTATGAGTGTGTGCGTTATTTATTTAATTAAGTGTTATTAACTAATTAAGATATAAATTGAATGATTCCACGTAAAAAATGTCTAAAAGGTAAACTTACATATATGCTGTCATAAACTTCTCCATAAAAAACGATGGGCACTTTCAAAGATATTTCTGGTGATGCAACATCGGATCCTCTGGGCAGCCGTTGATCGACGCCCGAGCCGTGAGGATAGAACTGGTCGCGCGTTATAGCGCACGCGCATGTCGAAAGCGCGAGCACGAGAAGCCACGTCTGCATTGCTGCGCGGGAGACGATACACTACGGGATAGGGACTGTAGGGGTGTACCGAGTCGATTCTCGAATACTTACATCATTATATATTTTCGTATTTAGAGATTCCACTATTATTATTATATTTCAGATAACTTAGATCCATAATTTGTTAAGTACATACTCAAAGCTATGTTACTTATGTCTATAAAATTAAAAGGACATACCAACAATAATTGATAAAAATAATTCAATCGCACAGCCATTACAAATCGCATTGCAGCGATTCATGAACGAACGGTTAAGCCTATTGGAGATCATTTTTAGGATACTACTGGTGCTGCCTCTCACCCTGTGCTACAGTGAAACACACCTTTTACGCATGTTGCATAAAACAATCAACGCGCTCCAATGCGAACATCCCCGAAGCACTGCACTATCGAGGCAGACCCAAGAATACCCAACAACATACGTATAATACTCGGAGGGCATTGTGAGCTACACTAGTGTACCTAGCCATTAAGAGCGATTACACACGGTGACTCTTAGCAGCGCGTCTGTTGCGATTCAGTCGCGACACGGTTGCGATGCAGCTGCTATTCGTTTGCCTTTACACACACGCGCAAGTTAAGAAGCGATACAATCACAATGCAAACACGTGTAAGCAAAATGGTATTAATAGTAGTAATGTAGATTATTTTAATTTATGTTTAAAAATGTGTGACTAATTTGACTAGATTTTGTAATCGAGAAGTGATCGCTTCTATAACGTTTAATTGATTTCCTGATAGCATGCTACAGTCAAGACAAATGAAGAAAAAAATGGCTCGGGTTTAAAGAAAAAACGACACCGTCACTCTTATAATTTTTGCGAGATTGTGAAGTGTGAATAATAAAGTGCGTTAAAAGTATCTAAGCGTATTTTGAAATATAACTCTTTTCCCAAGTCATCTGATGGGCAAACTTTTGTACACGATCCATGTTTTCAAAGATTCAACTAAGCGACCGCATCGATGCAACTGCCTATAAATAGCTGGTGTCGCTTCACAAACGCGCGTTTGTAACGCTGCTAAAAGGTGCTGTCTCATTGGTAGTGGACTGTAGCCTGAACTCTGTTCTTGGATCTATGTCTAGCAGTTGATCGTAATAATAATAATAATAATAATAATAAGGCACAAACTCATATGCCCGCACTAGGTAAACTTTGTACCGCGGGTGATAGAGAAGTAAATGTAGTAATTTTTTTCCCGGCCCGGGAATCGACCTGGGGATCTCTGCGTGGCAGACCAGGTTGGTAACCGTTCGGCCACGGAGGCAGTTACTAGTGGTAGTTAGTATATGACGATAATATTGACCTAACATAACTTTAATTCATATTTGATCTCGTGCTGTTTAAAACAGTAATACAGGCTAGATAGAATGGAGAATAACTAAGTAAGGAATTCAGATATCGCATTATTTCGCACTCTTTCCATAGTGGTAACCCGTGCCTAGTAGTACGACGTTTCCAGTTCATATTTACTATTGTGGACGGGACCATTACTGTGGCCTAGTTTAAATGTAGAGTAAAAAGCGAAGAGCTTATTTTGGCTCTTCGACTTTACGTTATACTTCACTTATTATCGCTTACTATACATTATAATTATAACTTTTTTTATAAAAAAAAGTTTTCTTACCTGTTTCGTGTTTTATTTTCATTGGAATTACATCTATGTCTAAGTAAAATAAGCTAAAATTAGAATAAATATGGTAACTCCATACAAATGTAGTAGCGCGGCTTATATGTGTGCGAGCCCGCCGCGAGCCGTGTACGGACACACACATTTGTATAATCTAAGGATGCTCTCGCGTTGCATAGCACTGGTCGTCCCGACGCGCTTTCTATTATTATTCGAATGCAAGCCGCTCTGTTATAATGTGCAGAGTTACCCTAGTTGTTTTATTCTACTATGTCTATGTGCTAAGTTTTATTGAAATCGTTAGCGGAAAGTCGATGGAATTCAATAAACAGGATTCATTCCCTTATTTGCCACCCTTAGAGGTGGAATATTTCCTTCAAATTTGAATGGGACAAAGTCCTTTCCAACAAAAAAAATCATCGACTTCAGTTCATAAATGACGGAGAAATCGCTTAACATACACACACAAAAAAAACCTGAAGAATAGTCCTCTTTTTTTTCAAGTCGGTTAAAAATGAAAATTAAATAAAAAAATGAAGATATTGCTTTCTCATACAAAGTAACTTAACTTACGTAATTATTAATTATGTAACTTTAGACTTAATAAAAACTTAACGTTATGGCAAAAAAGTCGTTAAAAAAACAAAAGAAA
This sequence comes from Hyposmocoma kahamanoa, assembly GCF_003589595.1. Taxonomy (NCBI): domain Eukaryota; kingdom Metazoa; phylum Arthropoda; class Insecta; order Lepidoptera; family Cosmopterigidae; genus Hyposmocoma; species Hyposmocoma kahamanoa. The sequence continues at coordinate 17,361,806 of NW_020653726.1, read as the reverse complement.
GATCTGTTCATTTTGTCCGTGGCTTAGTTAGCAAAACATCTCGCACGGTTTTCTAGAAGATGTTGATTCAAATCCAGCCGGATCGAAAGAATTTTTTCCAAGTATTCGATCTTTGTATTAATAAGTATGGACATAATAGATTATGTCTGATAAAAGTTGGATAAAATTGACACATTATTGTAAACCGCTATCGAAATTATTGCCAACTCTAGTCCACCATTAGTGGGACATTTCTAACAAATCGTTTTAAGACGTTTTGACTAACTTGAAGCAATAAAATGGCTCCAAAATAACTCCGTCCAGCGACGACGTGGTTGGACTCAAGCGGTGAGAGATGCAATTTATCGACTCGGAAGAATTTCAGTAGAAAATAGTTCGAAAACATTCTATGTTTATTCTTAGAGAAATGCATAAAATAAAAATAAAAACTTTTGGAATCTAAATCGGTTTGAGGGCGATCCAGATTGAATCCAAATAAGTCGAGTGCATGTAGAAGAGTCAAACAGTCTCTGGAAAACGTGTGAAATCGCCAACTCGCATTGGACCTGCATGGATGACAACGGCCTAAATCCTCTCCTTAGAGAGTGGGATGTGTAATGAATTGATGATGGTGAAGTGTAGGTCTACGTTAAAAAAAACCAGTGAAACTTTAATAGAACTAAAGAACCTTGTGAAAGGGTTCGTCCAGGGAAGCACGCTACTTTACCTATTTCTGCCGCCAAGCAGTAACGCTTTTCGGTTTTGAAAGGTAAAGGTTCTGGTGAAATTACACTCACATGGAACTTGTCAACTTATGCCTCAGGATGACGGGCGCAGTGGCAGTGCCTGCTCAGATCTCTGTGATTTAAAGCTCTGAGCGCCATTGTGCAACTGTTATTGACAGACTTGAAACTTACCACCAGGCGCTGGACTTGTTCGTCCTTTACTTGGTATCATAAAGCCAGCTTAAACAATCAACTGTAGGTGCTTTAATTACGTACATTTTCCAGCACTACATAGATAGGTACATACCCTCAAACCTACGTACAACTGGGCTATAAAGAACCTTCCTCTATAATTTTTCTTTTGTTTTCTTATTTTCCTTTATTCGACTAACATTCGTTCTTGCCATACGACTAAACCATTCAAGCATTCCCTTTTCTATCTTTATGTTTTCTTTTTTTTAATATACCAAGTGGCGGGATGAACATATCGTACGCCTGGTGTTAAGTAACACGCCTGTCCATAGAAATGGTCGTGGCAAACAGAGCCTGAAATTGCGAAGATCTGAAGGACACTGCCACTGCGCCTGTCGCCCTGAGAGATAAGTTGACAAGTTCCGCAAATGCATGCGGGTGCATTTAAAACTGCAGCGCAGTCATGCTCGTATTACTGCTGTACTGTAAGGTCTTCCCTGGACGAACTCACAAGAAGCTCTACTGCTACTAAATTACTACAAATGCAAATGTAGACATATCAGCTTTCATACCCCAATAATCTTTTTCAAGTAGTTGAGAAAAACTTAACAAGATTGGTTGCAATTTTGAACGCGCTGTATTTTCCAATTCTTTGTTTTAACTTTCACGTGGAGCACCATTTCAGCTAATTAACAAACGTGAACAAATTTCGATGACATTAGCAGACTCGGCTTCTCATAGCAGTGTCACTGCAGATTCGCCTCCCGCAATTTATAGCGCCGATGTACAAGACAAAGGAACATTAGGATTCGATGTTTAGTTTCAAATTACTGACTAAGTCAGCCCCATATCTTCCTACATTAGTTTTGATTATAGTGACCCTCTGTACCGACCCTTAGGGTATATGAAAAGGGCACTATAATAACCTGTATGCCAAGCTCTTATAACAAGAAGATTTTTTTTTATAATATCAAGGGACGGGACGAATGAGTCGTGCGCCTGATGGTAAACTACACGCCGGTCCATAACAGTTTCAGTGCCACTCAGAGCTTTAAATCGCAAAGATCTTAGGGGCACTGCAACTGCGCCCGTCACTCAGAGATATAAGTAGACAAGTCCAGTGTGCCTGTAATTTCACCAGCACCCTTACCCTTCAAACATGGAATACAGTAATGCTGACATTACTGCTTGGCGGCAGAAATAGGTAAGAATGTCCCTAGTTTGGCATAGTTGCCCTAAATTGCCATCATAGAAGCAGGTTCGAGTCCTATCAGATCGAAGGATTTTTTCTTTGTGTTCTTTGTATTAATCATCATTAACAGCAACCCATTATCACGTACCGCTGTTGGGCACATGTCTTCTCTCAGGCGAGGGTTTAGGCTATAGTCTGCCACCCTGGCACAAGGCGAGGGTGGCTTCACATGTGTTTTTGAGTATTGTGAACCTTCTTCGACGTGCAGGTTTCATCGAAAAGCTCATGTTAATTTCATATTAAATTTGGCACATAAACTCCTAGAACCTCAGAGGTACGAGCCTGTGTTCGAAACTATAACATTTGCTTGGGAGGCGGTCGGTCAAACCAACTACCACAGCAATTATTAACTTTGTATTTTTAAAATTATTATGTATTTTATTATTTATTGTACAGGAAAACACAAATCGCATTTGGCAAAACGGAAAACACAAACAAAAAGTACTGCTTATTTCTATAAGAAATTTCTTCCCCCAGACCAAAATACAGGACACAATAATTACAATAACGGGTTTACGTATAACAAAAGAAAATAATAAAAAAAAACAGAAAAAATATTTAATTACTACAGACTATATAAATACTTAAAAATGAAATTATTTATATAAAACAATTAAGAATAACTTTTTTATTTAAAAAACCGACCTCAAAAGTTCGAGGAATTACATCGAAAGTGGGCGAAATCAGATTCATCCACTCGTTTACCAGCCATAGAGGTGGCATATATTCTTCAAATTGAAATGGGACCAATAAATGAGACAACAAAAAAAGAATCATTAAAACCGGTTCATAAATCTCGTGTAATCTTTATAAGTCATTAATAATTATAGCAAATTATGGGAGCAATTTGACAATAATAAATGATTATTGTAAACAAACAACATCATAAATATTAATTATAATCAATGGTCTAAACAAGAATAATATCTTTCAGTCAAATAGATATTTTAACATTTTGTAGGCCACACTATGTGTTCACATAAGTACGATACACGCTTTTTCTTACAAACTTCTAAATGGACATTTGTAATTACCAAGTTGACAGATATTGTTATCTTAACAATGTCTTGTTTATTTGCGTGCCCTATTTACTAAACAATGCACAATATCAGTCCAACTGTCCATTCCATTCATTATTGTCTTTGTAAAATTCTTGATCATGTGAACGGGACATTATCTTTACTCGGCCCTAATTTTCAGTTCGATTCCCAGATGACGCAACCAACTTTTAATGTTTGGATGCAAAATTATGTTTCCATGGAGCAAAACATTCCCATAAGTGAGAAGTACTGTATATTATGTACATTTTCAATCAATGGTTTCTTGAATCATATAAAATATAAAACGTTAAACAGATGGTCAACTTGATTGAAAGAATTACGGCTACCTATAGAGCGCAGTGGAATAGTAGTTTTTGCAGTAGTAGTACCTAAAGTAAATACAACATTTGCAAACAGACAATTCAGCAAACGATCGGCCCATTTGTACAATTTAATGAACAAGGAATTAGAAATATAGGCCAAAAGTTATGGAGACTGCAACAAAGTGATATGAAAATGGCTACAGTCGAAATCGTATGAGGAAACCGAAAATCTATTAAAACACTTGCTTTAAAAACACTACTTTCCTAATCTATGGCAACAGGTTAACACACACACACGCGCAAATGCGCACACGCACACACACATACACACTTTTTCATATACAAATGCACACACATAAGTTTTAGGATTCAAATTAAATTTAAAATTAGAAGTTAAGACAGTTGAAAATTGTTAAAAAAAATTGTTTGTTTTGACGATGTTTGGAAATGTAAAAATTAAACACTAAATTAAGTATAAGTTAAAAATGTTAAATATGCATTTATAGCTATGGAAGAGCGGTGCCTCCTGACACAGGCTTCATAAGCTTAATAGGAGGTACAGTGGATCGTACTGTAAAGGTAATTGTAGTACTGAAATAAACATTTTTTTTAGTAGAGCTCCTTGTGAAAGAGTTCGTCCAGGGAAGTACTGTACCTATTGCATATTTCTGCCGCCAAGCAGTAATGTGAGTATGTGAAATTACAGGCACATGGCAGACTTGCGTTACATATCAGTAGTCAGAAATGACATTTTCCATAAATAACGTTAGGTCGAATTTTCATAACCTCGAAAGTAATTTTGAGAGGAAAATGTGTTTTCTTTCAAACCTAATTTAGCCTAACCTAACCGAACCTAATCGTGCGATTAACATACAACATATCCTGAAAGAGCAACGGTTTCGTTATAATTCGGTTTTCGGTGTAATGAAAATTCGAACAAACGTTATTTCGGAAATAAAAATTCGAGTTTGTAATACGTTACCCAGACTTGTCTTCCGATCCTTGCGGTTTAAATAAACAGGCGTGTCGCTTACCACCAGGCTCACGACTTGTTCGTCCCGTAATAAAATGCGAAACTTGAGATCTCCAAAATCTGCTAGACCATTACTGGCTTTAATTCCTGTGTCACTAAGCTTTCTAGATTATGTAACAGACATGGTGGGGTGACATGTTATTGCACTGCTTCACAGATTTCACAATACAATGTTATTGAACCTTTTTTCTATGGTATCAAGTGACGGGACCAACAAGTCGTGCGTTTGATGGTGAGCAATACGCCTATCGATAACTGCCATTGCGCCCTTCTCTGAGACATAAGTTGACAAGTCCTAAGTGCCTGTAATTTCACCAGCACCCTTACCCTTCCAAACCGGAATGCAGTAATGCTCATATTATTGCTTGGCGGCAGAAACGGGTATGGTACTTAGGTATCTGTACTTATTACCTACTACCTAATACTTCTCTGGATGGACTCTTTCACAAAGAACTCTATTGCTACTAAACGCTTTAAAAAAAAGCCTTTTTTGCTAAAGCTGAGCGAGTCCCGATTGCACCAGACGCGATACGTATAACGGTGAATTAGGTACTGCATTATCGATAGTTTCAATTTTTTATTTATTTTATATTTTATTATTATTATTTATTTTAGATTCTCGCTTCTTCTAGACCCGTTCCGAAAAGATTCATTTTGAATTGTTATTATTATTATTGTTGCTCTGTTGTTTTGTTTATATGCGTGTCTGTGCTTGTGTAATAAATAGTTTTCTTTCTTTCATTCTAAATAATCGGACCTCAATTGAATGTAGTTTCTTGTTACTTTGATAGCGGATCCGAGCGAAACATGCGTTTTCGCTCTTATTGCATGGACATAAAGCTTTTTCTGGCCGGTTTAAAGCGATTCCGTATTGATAAATGTGGTGACTCTCTAAGTCAGAGTCGAAACACAAAACTACGAATCGCTGCGATGCGATTTAGTGCGGCAAGGCATCTGACTACCACAGTTCGGGTAGCCATTCCTTCGACTGTCGTCAAACGTACTGAACGTATTATTTAAACTAGGTGGCGACATGGATCGTAAAAAGAGTGTTGCACTGCTGTTATTGATAAGAAAGTATAGAAAAAAAACACAAAGAAGATCAACATCGCAGAAATGCGCGATGAGAGCAATTCGCAAATTCTTGCGATGCGTCGTACGAGCTCGAAGATTTGTGTTCGCAGTTTTGTGTTGCGACCCTCAACGGGTGTATCACGTTCGTACCATCTTCGAACCTACAAGATGAGGAATGGGGTCCATCCTGAAGTGGTTCTTTTGTGTATCATAAATGGGCTTAATAAAAGTGTTGTAGGTTTAAAAAATGTATGGCCTGAACCTTAGGTTCCCAAAATTTTTGGCCCACTTCGGCATTTAAAAAAAAAGTTTCTTTATTGTATAAAATTTTTAATAATTAAAATTTTGTAAACCTACCGCCAAGCAGTACTGTCAGCATTACTGTGTTCAGGTTTTGAAGGGTAAGGGTGCTGGTGAAATTACAGGCACATGAGACTTGTCAACTTATGTCTTAGGGTGACGGGTGCAGTGGCAGTGTCCCTCTGATCTTTGCGATTTAAAGCTCTGGGTGGCACTGCAATCACAAGAAATAAGGTTATATATTTGTAGTGTAGTTTGTACAGATAATTCAGGTTTTTTTCAAATGCGGTAGCACCCGCTGGACAGCATCAACGCCCTCGAATTGCTTCCGAGGCCTCTACCGACCCCCTAGGACTCTTTAAAGCCTGCTGAGGGACGGTAGGGACCACTTTTTTATTTATTTATTAATTTGGAACACTAACGGATTACACAAAATAGTTAGATTAAAAGACAACATTGGTAAAGCACAGTTCATAAGTGTAAGCCAATTATAGGGATACACATCACACACATCTGGGTATATATTATACCCAGTTACAAAAATAGTAATAAAATAAAAACATTTTTAATCATGAATTATCCAATTACTCATTAATGTACTAAAATTTAAGGTAAATAATTAATTAATAGGTAAATATGACACTGAAATTGTATTAATCAAATATTTCGTGAAAGATGAAAGAAATAATAATGAAAATAAATTATTAAGTTTCACCTCGGGAAACTATGGCCTAAACTCTCTTCTTAGAGGAGACCTGTATCAAGCGGTGGAAGGGGTAAGTGCATAGCGTTTTCATCAGTCACACTCAATTATTTCTTGTTTATAAATAGAAAACAGAATTCAAATGTCCATTAATGAGTTCAAAGATTGTAATCTATTCCAGTTAATTTACTATCATCGGAATTAGGACAGTTGCATTTACGCTTCGATGTACTTACTATGTAACTAATGTTATTCACGAATTGATAAAGATGATTTATTATAATAATAATAAATAAATCATTTATTTGGTGTCCAAGGCCCATTATAGATCATTGCTTACGTCCTCGCGATTTACATTAGTTAATAAATATTAAAAAACTAATTTTATTTCTAGATTTTGAAAGAAAAAATATTTTATCAGTAGAATACCTAGTTACACAGTCTCACTCCTATAGAGATGGCATGGTCATCATAAATGCACCTAAAACTGCATAATTGCATGTCTATAGTAGATAAGGCGCTTAGCAGTAAAAATATTGAATTAAAATAAATCAGTCTTACATCGACCATCAAACGAATTGTTCGTTTTTTATTTTATAATTAGTTTTTAAAAAGTCATTTTCCCTCCGTCGCGATTTGACTACCTTGTGTAAGGACAGTTTTCAAATGAAGTAGTGTACTCTATTTTGATTAGAATGCTATTATTAGCGTTTTATTCTTTAAAAATAGACCTTATTAATGTTTCGAATTTTCACTACACCGAAAACCGAATTGTAACAAAAGCTTTTTTCTTTAAGGATATGTTGGATGTTTATCGCTAAGACACGATTAGGTTAGGTTAAGTTCACCTACCGTCTTGTGCAAGTACTCACCGGACACGGCTGTTTCGGTGACTACCTGCACAACTGAGGTGACCCCGCAGTGTCACGAGTGCGGCGCTGCTACAGACACCTTGAAGGTGTGCCCGACCTGGAGCCAGCAGCGCCGCGATCTCGTAGACGTGGTGGGACGAGACCTCTCACTGCCTCTCACTGAAGCGAGAGGGCATGGCAGGCGATGGTCTCCTTCTGCGAGGACGTGATGTCGCAGAAGGAGACGGCCGAACGGGTCCGCGAAGACAGCACCCTCTCGGATCCCATGCGACGTCGGCGAAGAGGACGCACGCGACGGCTCTTCCCCGACCGCCTGCGTCTCATCAGCGGAGACCAGTAGGGTACAGGGTTGGGAGACCCTGCCCCTGCATTGCACAGGTGTCCGCCGCCGATAGATGCCCATAATGTTTCGGGGCGTCTCCGTGCAGGTCGCCCTCCCATGATTAAGGGCGGGATGGTGTAGTGGTCCGCCCAAAGGCGGACTGGCACAACCGGAGTCGCGGTAGCATCTGAAAGGGACCCAGCGGCTCCGGCGCCAGGTGCGCGCAGGAACATCGTGAGGTTTTTAGTGGGCATGCCCTTGGGGACCGACATAGACCCCAGGAGAGACTCCCACATGTCCCCGCCGTCTCCCAGCGGTGGGGAATGTGTAACGCATTTTCCTCGCGATAATAAAAAAAAAGAAAAAAGGTTAGGTTTAAAAGTTTTAAAAGAAAAAACACTCACAATTACTTTCGAGGTTATGAAAATTCGAGCAAACGTTGTTTCTGGGAAATGTCATTTCGGACTAGTGATAGGTAACCGCCGCATAGGTATTCCCGTCACAGAATTAAAACTCTTTTTTCGACGCCAATTCGCAGGACAGTAGCGGGTCGCAACTCGCCAGTTCCTCGTCAGTGCTCCTTATACAATCATCTTAACATTAATATCAATAATCTATCTTTGATTAAATTCCGTAGGTCTATCACGTCATCGTGAGCTATTTTTCTTTTCTTTTTTTTTAAGCTTTAGTCACAGAATAAGTGTATGTACAGTACTATACTTTAGGTTTATTTATTTTGTTTCTTTTTGTTTACTATCAAAATGTATCCATATATACGAGTCCAATATATATCCATTATGGACTTAATTGTGTCCACTAATTCACTTGCATGCTGTGTTCGTGTGTAAAAAATTGTGCAATTAGTATAATACTTACCCCTGCAAATAGTGGCCATTCTTAATGTCGTTGCAACAATTGTTGATGAACCTTAATAAATAAACGTAAATACATAAATATTACATACAATAATTATAATTAATCGATTCACAAATGCCAAAAAAAGTACAATCGAATTGAGAACCTCCTCCTTTTTTTGAAGTCGGTTAAAAAGATGCAACCGTTCGGACACAAAGCTTTAATTGGTTAAAGTAATCACGTGATAACATGGAGCCGGTATATGATACGCGATAAGTGTTTTTTTACTATCTTCCTGATAAATTCGCCACCATAACGCCACGTCTGCAAAATGATCACTTATTAGGAGAAAAGTTTGGAGATTCTACCAACGAATAGTCGATAACTTTTTACATTTAAGTTAGGAAAGTTAAAAAATTTCTCATGTACATTATATACGGTCACTTAAAATTCAAATCGATTAATGGAGATCATTGACTTACAATTATATGGATGTCGCGTCCGCGCTAAAAAGTGTCCGAATTTATAGGGCGTTAAAATCGTGTACAGAGCGTCATTCACGCTTTAGTCTTCGTTTGTTCGACTGACAGCGAAACAAGCAAAATTAGACAGTACTGCGATGACATTACAATTTAAATTCAACGTTTTAGCTTTTTCATATTCCTTTACATGTCACTACGTTTAAATAGGTTGACTTGGGACATTTTTTTCGTGGTTTTTGTATTAGACCCGTCGTCCATTTATTTGTAAGTCAATGATGGAGATAAAAAGATTTTGTGTTTTGCCTGCAAAGAGATTACAATGTTATCGTATCTGCAAACTTTTTCGAAAATGCAGTTTTATTATGAAAGACGTTATGGACTTACTATTTTTTTTGTCTTAGAGCCTATGCTGCCGTCCGTAAACTAAAACGTGACTAAGTGACAAATGGTCAAATATCCGCGCGTATATATATGTATATCTGCGCGTATACGCGACACAAACGTCATTTTCGCACGCGATTGAATCGATACAAATCCAACAGTCTGTTTTCTTGAGCCACTGCGGCGCCGTAAACGCGCGTTCGTGAAACGCGTTGTCGGCGCGTATAAAATACGCCGTGTGTATAGGGTCTTAGATGTTCCTTCGAATGAAAGAAAAATATTTAAAACAAACTCATTTTTATCAAAATGGTACCGCGCTATGTCAAAACGGCTCATCAAGTTTCGTATTAATTCATAACTACGTTCAAGGAGCTAATTGATGTCTATTGATGTCAATAGCACCGTGCAGTAAAATTTATGGATGTATAATTTTATGACACAACTCGGCATTTGTTTTTAGAAACTCGAAATTTAAAAAAATGAAATCTAATAGGATCGCTGTCCAGCACAACTTCTACTTTCGGTAAACCCGCGTCAAAGCTCAATGCAACAAATCAGTTTCGAATTGACGATATCTTAAGTACTTAAACATTTTTATTTTCGTTTTATTAAAACTTTTTATTTTAATCAGCTACCCCTTGCAATACTAGTTATAAATCTAAAAACTTATAGATACGAATCGCATTTGATTATATTTTTTTCGACAATGTATTGATATTTGATCTCATTATTGTAGGTAATTTGTCAAAACGGCCATCATAGCGTGCCGGTACTGTGGTGAGTTCGTGAGTTTTATATGATAAAAGCACTTTGATCGTTTCATCATATGTGGCCTTATTATACAAAGGGTACGATAAAAAGTGATATTGCGGCTCATAATTAGTGACATTTAATTTTACGAGCGAGTAATAAATGAAGTTTAGCGTCCGAAAACTATTAACTAGAATATACTGTTCGTGGCAGACAGGGAAAAAACCATAAACCGCTTACCGTTGGGAAAATGATGAAAAATGTCCAATACTCCTACCCCTACTAAAGGTCCTTTCGATATCTGCTTTACCAAAAATAACAAACACATCTTTTTTAAAGTTCTTTTTTATTTTTCTTTGTAAGTAGTTGAAACGTTACCAAGGTTTTCGCTGTAAGAATAATAATAATAATAACTCTCCTCCTTCCAAACCTGTATCGTTCAAAACATAATTATCCTTTTTTCGTAACCAGTTACGAACGAAAAACCACGGTATCGTGCGAGTACAAAAAAGTCTTCGTTCGCAACTGGTATCGTACAAAACACAATTATGTTACTTTCGCAATTGGTTACGAACCTCCGGTTTCGTACGCGGCCGAAGGGATCATAATCATCGTCCGATTTTTTTTATAGCTACACGCCTGACCATACCAGTTACAGTGCCACTCAGAGCTTTATATTGCAAAGATCTGAGGGGCACTACCATTGCACTCGTCACCCTGAGACATAAGTTGACAAGTGTCATGTGCCTGTAATTTCACCAGCACCCTTACTCTTCAAGAACGGAACGCGGTAGTGCGCAGTACTACCCTGGACCAACTCTTTCAAAAGGAGCTCTACTGCAGTTTAACTGATAGAAACGCAGTGGACTTACCCCTTCCACTGCTTGATACAGGTATTTACTAACAAGAGGGTTTAGGCCATTGATTTATTAAACCTATTACACTTTTATTAGGGCGAACCTGGATGAGATTAGCACGGGACCGTGGGGTGTGGCATAGAAACTTGGAGGCCCATACTCAGCAGTGGGTGAAGTCAGGCTGTATATGATGATGATGATTACACTTTTGTTAATTTGTTTATGATACACAAAAGAAGCAATTCAGGATAGACCCCATTGCACATCTTGTAGGTTCAAAGATGGTACGAATGTGATACCCGCTTAGACTTAGAGAGTTACAAAATTTGTTTTTGGGTTTAAACTGCTATTTGCCGCAGAGCGTGTTAATAATAATAAACTAGTGGAGCAATTTCAGAAAAAGTATATAACATAACAATAACAACGCACACACTCATAGCCCCGCACTAGGGAAACCCTGTATCGCGGGTGCTATGGACACACACGTAGACAAGTACAAATTACACCCAAAACTCAAACATAAATAAATGTAGGCAGTAATACTTCGGGTCCAGGAATTGAATCCGGGACCTTTGAGTGACAGTACAGTATGGTTACCGTTCGGCCACCGAGGCAGTCAAAATTACTGTTTAGTTAAATTTGTATTGAATTGATATTCGATTGTTTTTGTAAAATTATTTAATACTATTTGTGAAATAAACAAACTAGAGTGTTATAATTATTAATACAAAGATCGAATACCTAGAAAAAAATTCCTTCGATCCGGCCGTATTCGAACCGACGCCTTCTAGCAAACCGTGCCAGACGCTATGCCAACTAATCCACGGTACGAACCAGCGGACCTCACGAATTTTTCTATGTGCTTGTTGTCGGATTTTTGTATTTGGTTTTTCAACGACTTTTTAACCGTAGCGCCATCTATGAGAAATCTATGAAAGTATTTCGTCACCCAGTTAGATACCTTTGAAAGGATTGTAACCCTAACTAGCCGTGAACAGGTTCACGGCAATGAAATGGGAAACTTCGGGTCCACAAAATTTATTGAAGTAAAGTTTAAAGAAAGGCCCTAAATGGGCCGAGAAACTGAATTACAGAAATAGATACATGAAGGGTGTAGACTTATAAATTGTTACACATGATTAGCTTATTAACAGCTCCGACTGTTGTGGCGGTCGAGCTGGGAGTGACCGTGGTACGAAAACAAAATGAGAAAGTGAAGGAAGATGGAACAATTCAAATTTAAAATTTAAATACAAGTAAAATAAAAAAAATGATAAGATACAAGAGGAGGGAGGCGATACAAGGAGGTGAGATGACGGTGTAAGGAGATCACACCGTCACACCTTTACATCTACCAGCCCTGGCTAGAGATGTCGCTATTAACTGTAATAATTTTTTTATTTAATCGATATTCAATTAGTTTTTGTGAAACTACTCCTTCAGTTTGTTATAATTGTTAATACAAAGGTCGAACACTTAGAAAAAAATCGTTCGATCCGGTCGGATGCGAACCGACACGCGTCTCTCAGCAAACCGTGCCAGACGCTGTGCCAACTAAGCCACGGAATCACGAATTTTTCTATGTGCTTGTTGTCCGATCTTTGTTTTTGGGTTTTTAACTATTTATAAATATTGTTATAAACATTGTTCAGTGTTATGTTATTTTGTGTGTATAATAACATATTATATTGTGTTATTTAATGTGTCGATTTCAACGAGGCTGTCAAAATATATTTCCGAGTGGGGTAAATTTTTACCTAAGAAGGAATAATATTAAAAAGAAAATGCTTGTGAAATTTCTTATGTTTTTCTGGTCCCGAATGAGAAAAGTTTGCCCACACTGTCTCAGCGCATGGTGGTGAGCAATCAACATCGACAAAGCGGAGAGGTGTAAATATACAACTTTAAAATAAATTATTTGCTAGAGTCGTTTATGTTCACGTAACTAAATGGGCAAACGATTCGACAATGCTTCTCGTTCGATTGTACTATAGTAGTGGTAGTTGGTAAGAAATTAATGCTCCAGTGACGTCACGCCGAGATCCACTGACGTCAGAGAACCGCTCTGCCGGAAAAGCCTTTTGAAAGCCCTAGAGTGAACTGTGTTACGTTGGTTATGTACTAAGCTGTTAGGTATTTAATAATAACAGTTTATTGGTTTAAAATTTTTCACTTTACGGTAACAGAAATAGAAGTCTCTTTTGCCTGTGACAGGAGATTCTATTCTTATATATCAATAGCTTTATAATGTGTATATGTAGCAGGAGAGTTCCTTGTGAAAGAGTCCGTCTGGGCGACAGTGCCCCTCAGATCTTTGCGATTTAGTTAAACTCGGAGTGGCACTTCCATCACTTCGTATCATAAAACAGTAATCTTTGAAGTCAGTAAACATTTTGAAAATTAAATATGGGTTTTTAATTTGTCAATCAATTTCAGTCATGTAATTATCACTAATCCTTTGTACGTTCCAATGCAGTGCTTCCTTTAGGCCGACCGTGCTGGTTAGACACTTCACACATTTTCCAAGAGTTGAGAATCTTCTTTGACATGCAGCAGTGCGTGACACACGTCTTGCGAGAAAAGTGACATAGAAGTGCGAGATAATGCTATTGCGGCGTTTGTATATCGCTTCTCGAGCAAGTGACACTCTGTCGTGCTAGCGCGCTGCTGGCTTCATCACGATGTTTTCCTTTATCATTAGTGTGAGATACTGCTACGAAACATTCAAAAACGTCCTTAACTTAGAAACTGAAGTCAAATGAGAAGCAATCGTTCTCTCATTCTGACACCGTCGGCTAGTCATGTAGTGTTAAGTGTAATAATGTGAGAACTAATATGTAATATCTATTATTTGCGTTTCTTGTTCTCATATCACTTTGATACTTTTTTACCAGGGTACTGTGCAGGCATATAAATTCTTTTTTCGCTATAGGATTCCTTCAAGCCTCCATCTGTAACCTTTGTGTATTGTGTCTATTTTTTTAGGTAAATATGCCTTCTTCGCCCAAATATAAGTACTACTTTTCCATCCAACTACTTATCAGTGATTTTTACGGAGTTTTGTCTTTGTATTTCTTTTTTTACTAGTGAAGACAATCCATAGTAGTGCAGTCTTAATATATATATATTTCGTTAAAGGAAATTTAACTAATTTGCGTATATTTGTTTTTTTAAAACAAACCAACTTTTCGGGCTCTTTATAGGTCAAAGTCATTATGTCTTGTCATCAGCTAATCTAAGAACGCGATAAATATTTTGGTACCTAAAAAGGCTTCAAACTTAACATTCGTACACGTATTTTAAACCACGTAGATGTTTTGGGCTTAATTTATATAAAAATAATAGTTTTGAACAAAAAGTCGCCGTTATTTTATGAGTAAATGAATATTTTTATAAAACTACTATGAATAGCGTTAAAGTTTCAATGGCCACGTTGATTCTTTCTTAAAAACAAAAAAGTTCTTTCATTGCTGACGAAATCGCGAAAACATTTATCATTTAACTTTTTGCCGTTCGGTAAAATTAACTGGAATAGTGACGTGTTCTCTGAATTTGAGGTGATTCAGTTGAGCATTAGTTAACGTAGGGTTGGAAAAATATTCATGTTTAATAGCTATTTAAATAGGTACTGATATATCGTCTCCTTCCTGACATAATTTCGTACCTTTTGTATCTTCTTGGTCGTTATCTTCCTTGCTGAAGGTCGTGTCCCCGAAAGGTTTTCGAGACATTATGAACGATTTTTTCCCATCTGCTTTTGTTTTCGGCCTCTTTCAGGGCAATTGTTATAGGGAGGCCAGTGAGGGCGGTTGGTCTTCGTGTTTTTGGACTTGGTGATCGACCGCGGAGTCTCTTTCCCTTCATCTTACCCACCACAACCAGTTTCTTTGGGATTCTCTGGTAGCATATTGCGGAAAGTCTATCTGTCATATGAAACTGCTTAATTATGGATTGGTTTGTCCTTCTAACCGGTTCATGGTATACGGAGCATCCTTCTCCAACACCACATCTCGACAGCGTCTATTTTTTCCGTTTTGATGTCCGGATCCTCCACGACTATGAGACATATAGAAAAATCGATAAAACCAAAGGCCGGACTAGTCTCGATTTGGTAGCGTTGGAGACTTATCTGCTACGCCAGATGCGCGTTAGCTTGCTCATAATAAAGTCACTCTTTGCACCCTTTGTTTAATAAAGCCATATGTGTTTCAGGTGTATGTATCGTATGAAAGTCATAGAAATAACACCAACCACACAAAACAAATTATGTATACGTGAAATTTTGTTTTGTGCTGTCGTCTAAAAGAGGTGACTCAGCAGCCGGTGTTTAACAGGTTGAGATGTTGATGATGAAATTGTATTACTCTTTTATTTAAACATAAAAAGTTATCAACTAATTTTGTTCGTAGAAACTTTAAACCTCCCTCTTAAAATGTTGTCAATTTACAAATGTAGTCCATATTACACCAAAGGTGCGACTTATAATTTTGACGGAATTAACTTATTTAAATTGGTTGATTGAGAATTTATTTTCTATATTGTGCTGTTAATTGCATGTATTAGAGTTGCTTGAGACAATACAATTGACTGTAAAAAATCCTTTTCATGAGTCCAGGTCGTGGCATCATTTTTTAGACTAAACCCACCACCTTCCCATGGTCCTTCTTTCCTCTTGGCGTACGTAACCTAATCACGGGAGGCGTACGCGGTACTTGTTCGGGGCTCTTTCCCGTAAAGCGTGTCTTGATACCTCTACCCTTTCTGGGGCGTGTATCACAACATAGCACTTCGCGTTGACCGGCCCCGACGTTCGAGCGCTAGGTGTCATATAGTTTCCTTTCATTATGCCACGAGTGTGCAAACTCACGAAACCTCTCCAAGTTCCCCGGGCTGACGACGGCGGGTGTTAAAAAAGATCACAATAAGTCTAATAATATTTACCCATTAAGTTAGTGACGAATTCTAGTTAATTAATAAAGACGACAAAAGAAGAGAGGTGAATCTGTAATACAGCTCAATGATTCAAACTCAAATGACAAAACTCTTTTTTTTCCTACACTTAATTATAGCGGGTAGTTTTTCGGCGTCGCCGGGGTACATCCGCCCTGTGCGAATGATTTGGAGCTTCCTGCCGCGGACGAGCGGTAACGATACTCTTTGTAAAACGCCTTTGTGGTCTGAAATGCCCCTTATTTATTGCGTCTAGAAGAAAATTTACCTCCGTGCGGTTTCATACTTTTTTAAAGCGTTGTGCTGGCGTTTTTAGTTTCAAAGTTAACTGCTCTTTTAGGAACAATATTAGACCTAAAATTTGCGAACAAGGTGTATTTTTAACAAAGGATTCCATACAACTTGTGGTTGTTAGGGAATAAATTTTTGAATATGGTATGGTGGGCTATATAGTTACATTTTTTTAATAATAATAATAATAACGCACACACTCAACATAGCCCCGCACTAGGAAAGCTCTGTGTCGCGGGTGCCATGGACACATACATAGACAACCACAAATTACACCCCGGCCAGGGAATCGAACCTGGGACCTCTGCGTGGCAGTCCGGCATGGTAACCGTTCGCCCCGCCTCTGTGGGCTTTACGATACTAAGTGACGAGACGAACAAGTCGTATGCCTGGTGGTAAGCGACACGCCTGTCCATAACAGTTGCAGTGCCACTCAGAGCTTTAAACCTCAAAGGTCTGAGAGGCACTGTCCTGCGCCCGTCACCCTGAGATTTAAGTTGAAAAATCCCACGTGGCTGTGTCACCAATTTCACCAGCACCCTTACCATTCAAAACTGGAAAACTTGCTGGAAAGTTTACTACTAAATTAGATTAGATTAGATAGAGCCACACGAACATTACAATGCTTTATGTGTGACGGAGAATATCAGAAATCGGAAACATTTATTGTATGAACCGGTAAAATAAAGGTGTTACATGCACTTTGATGCACAGTTCTTACCCAAGTCGGTAGTACAATGTCTTTTTATTGAACTAAAATCTATTATTATTGAAATGTAAATGATTTATTGACTTTAATCATACAACATTTTCAAATATTTTTAAAATTTATTTCATCATCATCATCATCATTCAGACATACGACGCCCACTGCTGGGCATAGGCCTCCCCCAACAATCTCCACGACGATCGGTCCTGCGCTGCCCGCATCCATCGGCTTCCCGCGACCTCCACCAGATCGTCGGTCCACCTGGTGGGGGGCCTACCCACTGAGCGTCGTCCGGTGCGCGGTCGCCATTGAAGAACCTTTCCGCCCCAACGGCTATCGGTTCTCCCAGCTATGTGCCCCGCCCACTGCCACTTCAGCTGAGCAATTCTTCGAGCTATGTCGGTTACCTTAGTTCTCCTACGGATTTCCTCATTTCTGATTCTATCACGCAGGGAAATACCGAGCATCGCTCTCTCCATTGCCGGCTGAGTGACCTTGAGCCTTCTTATGAGGCCCATAGTGAAAATTTATTTAGATTATACGAAATACTGTCAATGAGCTATTTCTTTAAAGAAGCTTTGAATTGATAATCAGTTAAACGCTTAATATTAATCGGTAGTCTGTAATAAAATTGTGACTGCCGTTGCATAAGTGCTGAAACAAGGCAATTATTAATCTGAGGACATCTATTTTATTGCTTCCATTGACTTCATTGATCATGATTTATTCACGTGACTCATTCTTTGTCAGTTTTTGAGATATAAGTACCTTTTTTATGACAAGTGACGGGACTAACAAGTCATGCGCCTGCTGGTAAGCGACACGTCTATCCATCATGCAGTGCCACTCAGAGCTTTAAATAGCAAAGATCTGAGGAGTACTGAACTGCGCCGTCACACTGAGACTTAAGTTGACAAATCATGGCACACGGGTGTTTGTAAGTTCACCACCACCCTTACCCTTCAAAACCGAAACGCAGTTAGCTTACATTACTGCTTGGCGGCAGAAATAAGGTGGCAGTACTTTCCAGGACGAACTCTTTAACAAACAGCTCTACTGGTCTAAACTACCTCGGTCAAATGGAAGTCAAATAATTAAACCAAAACCAAAGTTACGGCAATCTGTAGTAATTGGTTATTTGAAGTTTTTGCCTAACTCACTAGAAAAGAAAATGTGATACGATTACCTATTAGAAGTCCGAAATGACATTTTCCAGAAATAGCGTTTGCTCGAATCTTTATAACCTCGAAAGTAATTTTGAGAGGAAAATGTTTTTTCTTTTAAACCTAACTTAATCTAACCTAACCGAACATAATCGCGTCTTTGCGATAAACTTCCAACATATCCTGAAAGAACAACGGTTTCGTTATAATTCGGTTTTCGGGGTAAGAAAATTCAAACAAACGATATTTCGGAAAAAATAAATTCGAGTTTGTGATAGGTTACCATGTGATACAATAGGTACATACATTTTTGTTAATGTAAATACCAAATTTGTAACTTACTTACCAAGTCCATATTTTTTTATATATTTTTCTGCTGCTGCAATAATATAAAGTACAATGTTGAGATGTTATTTCTGGCAACACTATGTATTTACTCGTCTATAATTACTACTTTATTCTCCGAGTCACGTTCAATGATTTTGCATAAACAGGGTGTCAAAAGGTGACAAGACGTCGCAAAAGCAACAAGCCTATTCTTCCCGAGGGCCACTAAACGGGCGGGGGCAATTCTGGAGTAATGACGAATAAAATAAACGCGCGATTTTAATCTCGACCGCTGGAGCGCCTCGTAAAACGTTTACGACAGAACTCTTGTGATTTGGACATTGCTATGGGCGAAAGCGGGAAAATTGTTTAGGTAGCTAAAAAACTTTACATAGGTAATTTCCTGACAACTTATTTATTAACAGCAAGTAGAACTAATTGTCGACTATAAGTATAAGGTTCTATCATTAATAAAAGGAATTAAAAATTACTTTATGTAGAAATAATTACACTCCTTGTCACTCCTTAGGTGCCCGAGGATGGAAAGACGACGTGGACGGCCGAGAAGGCGTTGGCGGGACGACCTTGATGGGTTTGAGAGAGAGTGGTGGGACATCGCCAAAGACAGGGAGCAATAGAGGATTTTGAGGGAGACCTTTGCCCAGCAGTGGGACATAATAGGTTAATTAAAAAAAAAGAAATAATTAAAGTAACTCTTGAAGGTGCCGCTTTTACTCACGAGGCTGACATTCTTCCAGGACTTTGTCAAGAGAGACTGGTACGCCTCAGTAGTGTGAAAATCAAATAAACTAATTCTAACGGATTAACGTAATTATCATTTGGACTAAATACACTTTCTATAAGTTAATTTTATATAATTTTCGTTTGTATTATTACACACTTTATATAAAGCTTTCTTATATAACAATAATTTTATAAATTGTCAATTCAGATAATTTTTACGAGGTATTTACCTGTACCAGAAGTACTTTACTTTAAAGTCTTTAGTAGATTAAGTTAGGTTAGTACATGAAAAAGCAGCACGAGCTGAGCGAGCGAAGCGAACGTGCAGTGGCAGCGGCCGGCGACTGCCAGAACCGATTTTGTTTGCGTTTCCGAACATGTTTTAGGATTTATTGCAGTTTAATAATCTATTTAGTTATGTAAACTCAGTTTTTTTTATAATATCAAGTGACGGGACGAACAAGTGGGTCTGGTGGTAAGCGACACGCTTGTCATAACAGTTGCAGTGCCACTCAGAGCTTTCAATCGCAAAGATCTGAGAGGCACTGCCACTGCGCCCGTCACCCTGAGACATAAGTTGACAAATCCCATGTGCCTGTATTTCACCAGCACCGGATCGCAGTAACGTTTATTACTGCTTGGCGGCAGCGATAGGAAAGGTGGCAGTACTTTCCTGGACGCACTCTTTCACGAGGAGCACGGCAGCTACTAGGTTTATAACTTAAAATTGTTATTTCAAATGAAAATTATTTAATCAAAACACGAAATTTTCGAATGTCGGGTTCACATTACACGTTTTATTAACATTATACATTATATTAAATGAATTGTTATGCGAAGAAGTTTATATTAAGTAAAATTACGTTAAATGTGCTATCAGTTCATATTATTTATTAAGATACATTACACAACCAAGAGAGACATCATTCGTCACCTTTGTGTCTATTGAAAGAAAAGAACACTTTTGTTTCAAGAAGGTATTTGAGGAGATATTATTATGATATAGAAGGATTGTCTGTGTGTGTTTGTGTGCGAAGATGCGTGATAAGTTACAATCAAACTTAATCTCATATTAGAACACAATATTTATAGAAGGTATATATACGTCGTTGCGCTTGTTTTACTTGCTAGAATAATGCTGTCGCGATGGCTTAGCAGGGCTAACGAAGCTGATGGAAGAGGGTTTAATACCCTTAACACGTGCGTATGTACTGAGTGCGGATGGGTGCGTATGTATTTTCAAGAACATTTTATTGTGTGTATATACGTGCATAAAAATATTTTTGTTCCTCAACATATTCAGGCGACGGCGACGACGGTACAATATTTATTTATTTATTTATTTAAACACTTTATTGTACCACAAAGTAACTTACAAATTTTCAGAAACAATTTAAATATTTGTGTACAAAGGCGAGCTTATCCCATAAAGAGATTTCTTCCAACTAACCTTTGAAAAATCTGAGAGGAAAGTTGGTTTTTGGGGTGGCACTAAAAACAGATAAGTAAAGAAATGGAATATACTATACTCAATAAATATACAGATAAATTTAATAAATCAAATGTACATACGAATACATATATATTAAGTAATATTGATACATTAATACATACAAACTCTATAATAAAACTATAAATAAATATATCAAATGTAAATAAATATTTCAAAAGCTCTAACATGTGGAGTCTGAACAATCCCAAAACTTCAAAAGAGCACCCTTGAAAACCCGAACCGAAGGCGACTGTCTGACCTCGACCGGGAGAAGGTTCCACATACGGGCAGCATTTACCGTGAACGAGTTCGAATATTTTTGGGAACTGTGTTGTGGAAGGACGAGGGACAAATTGGTGCCAGAACGCAGGCGGTCACCCATAGCCTGGCGGTATTGAAAACGCTCACGTAGATAGCTAGGTGAAGTGGGATGGAACAGGATTTTATAGAGGAAGCATAAAATGTGAGCATTTCTACGTAAACGAATAGGCAACAACTTCAACTCATCTCTAAACTTGGAAATGTGGTCGTACTTTTTCAATCCAAACACAAATCTGATACATTGATTTTGCAGCCGCTCCAATTTATTAAGAAGGTCCTCCGAAAGATCAAGATAGGAGACGTCACCATAGTCCAGAATAGGAAAAAGAAGAGTGCGTATTAGCATAAATTTGGTAGACAGAGGAAGAAAGTACTGCATCCGCTTGAGGGAGTGAAGTGATGCAAAGATTTTACGACTTACATCGGCGACATGCTCCGACCAAGAAAGTGTCTGATCCATTATGATGCCCAAATTTTTAACTGAAGTGGAAAAAGGAATAATGGTGTCATTCAAAACTAAATTGGGCATCACCATAGACTCAAACTTGGAGATGGAATGGCGACTGCCAATAATTATGGCTTGGGACTTTTGTGCATTTAAAAGAAGTCCGTAGTTCTTAGCCCATACCGAAACCTTTTGTAGGTCGGAATTCAATGTGCCGATAGCAGTAACTACATCTTCAAGACGGGCTGCAGTATAGATTTGAAGGTCATCGGCATAGAGATGGAAAGAAGACGTGAGTGATGATGTAATTCCACCGATAAAGACCGAAAAAAGTATAGGTGATAAAACCCCACCCTGCGGAACGCCAGCCGTAAGGCTACACCAGTCCGAGTGCATGTCACCGGTCTTTACGAGTTGGGAACGGCCAAACAAATACGAACGAAACCAGGATTCGGCTAAGGGAGGTAGATTTAAAGTTCTAAGCACAGCAAGAAGCAAATTAAAATCAACAGTACTGAAAGCACTGCTGAAATCCAATAAAGTGAGGACAGTAACTTTTTTATTTTCTATATTAAGACGAATGTCGTCAGTGATTTTCACCAGAGCAGAAACTGTGCTATGGCCCGCTCGAAAACCAGACTGCAGATGGTTGAAAATGTCGTAACGTAGGAGGTGGTTAGTGAGTCGATTATGGACATAGTGCTCAAGGATTTTAGACAATACAGGAAGTATGGAGATAGGGCGGTAATGGGAGAAAGAAGAAGGATTTGATTTTTTAGGGAGAGGAATTACATGGGCTTGTTTCCATATAGTGGGAAACACACCACTGGAAAGGGAAAAATTAAGGATATGAGCTACTAGGTCCTGTATTGGAGTGATCATATCAAGACTCAAACCGTCATTACCAACAGCCTTCGTGGTGACAGACTTAAGTATTTTCAACACATCTGCTGTCGTAACCTTCCCAAAATCAAAAGAGGCTGAAGCAAGACAAGGTGCATTGGCCAGGACAGATAAAGTTCGCGATTTTATGACTGAATCTAAACATACTGGGGAAGATGCAAAGTAGTCGTTCAGTGCGTTAAGATCGACATTGAAGGGAAAGACATGATCAGCTTTACCTATGCCTAGTGACTTCAAATATTTCCACATCTTAGTATGCGGACAACCTTCGATAGTGGAGTGAATATGTTTACGCCTGGCGTTCCTACAGAGCTTGTTGCAGCGGTTACGTAACTCGATGTAGGACTCACTATTGATCTTGGTTGGATTCTTCCGCAATCTGATACGTGCTCTGTTGCGCCTCTCCATAACCTCTTTGATATCTGGCGTGAGCCAAGGGGCGGGGAAATGTTTGACTCGGACAACTTGAAGAGGAGCATGCTTGTTAAAGATGGTCAAAATAATAGAGTTAAAAGCTTGAACCATTTCATTCACGTCTTCCGCTCCAAACACTAGCTCCCAATCAGAATTCAGCACATCATCAAAAAGGGCATTTTTGTCTATTTTACCATAATTGCGGAGCATTAAGGTTTTATGTCTGCGCTTAGGTGGACGAATTTTGAACAAAGCATAAATTAAATCGTGTGAAGAAAAAGCAGCAGCATTAAACTGTCCATGAGAATCAACCAGCTCAGGAGAAGAAGTGATGATCAGATCAAGAAGGGAAGGTTGACCATTATGCGGAAAGTGAGTGGGACACAACTCGAGGCAATTCAAAAAAAGTGAGTGGAAGAGTGAAAGCAACTTCCTCGATCGGCAATAAGAGAAATTGGTAAATATTCATAATTTCCAAGTGTAAAATCGAGTGACGTGAAGTTCAAATTTTGAACTTCAGCCAGACATATTTGAGGTCCAAAGGTCACAATGAAAAGCCAATGGAAAAAATGTTAAATTGCAAAATTTACCACACGGAAATGTCCAGAACTGTAAAAAGTATATATTTTTTTTTATGTTTGCTACATTGTTATGTATATGTTTATGTTGATAGAACGTAGAATAGTCGATGGTGATGGTAACCAATTAAACGTTTTCTTTAAGACGTCAAATCTTATCATTTTATACGTCATCATGGGTACAATAAAGATGATAACATTTATTTTGTGATCGCCATGACGTACCGTCAAGGCATACGAATTATACTATTATTATGAATTATACTTGTCCAATACTTCGAAATAATAATAAAATAACAATAATAATAATCATTAAATAGTCATAAATCACTGATTATAGACTTCCCCTTCACAGGACAGTGATAAACCAAGTCTTAAAATCTACAACAGTTAGGACATTAAAATAAAAGTAAATTAATTAAGATAATAATCAATGTAAATAAATCAATATCATATAGTCACGTTCGTCTCAATAATAAATAAATTAACGTGAAAGTTGGTAACAAAATTCCTTTAACGTTTAAAATGATTTTTCTATTAAATACTCAAATAATGCGCGATTAAATTCCGATTTTCATTCTGCCTTAACTGTAATTATACATTTTTAGTGCCATTGCAATTATACTCTTCTCAAATAGTGACGTTTTACAATTTATTTGGCGTAGTTGATTAGGACGTCGTGCTCTTGTAACTACAGGAAAAAGTTGCGTCAAGGGACGGGACGAACTAGTCGTGCACCTGGTGGTAAGCGACACGCCTATCCATAACACCTGCAGTGCCAATCAGAGCTTTAAACGGCAAAAATCCGAAAGGCACTGCTACTGCACCTGGAAACATCGTTGACAGTTGTCAACTATGTCTCAGGGTGCTTTTGCGCGCAGATTTCTACTGTTTTCGTCTTGTTTCTTTAAAAAATCGCTCTCCACTTACTACTTATGCTGCAAGCCGTAATGCGACAACCGCCCTTACATTTGTTGTCCAACCGGCAACCCTTTGCTAATGCGATTTGCCTTTTATGAGTTATGTAATGTAACGCGCCGCAGAGTGTTGCGAAAGTCCCTGCGTTGATTACCGCTCGTATCTCTATAATATATATTATTTGTACAGTATAAATCTAGCGGAAATGTCCTTACATGAAAATGAACAGATATCGGAATAGGCACGGTATAACTTCAAGGAAGTGACATGCATAGAGCGGGTTACCTCCTTGTTATATATTTTTGATGTGCAACTACTAATTACTTTACTAGGGTTAATATATTTAGAAGTAAGCATTGACTTACAAATTAATGGACGACGGGTCTAATACACAAACCGCGAAAAAAATGTCCCAAGTCAACCTATTTAAACGTAGTGACATGTAAAGGAATATGAAAA
>NW_020653726.1:17317172-17326952 GCF_003589595.1 Hyposmocoma kahamanoa | reverse complement strand
TTGTGTCTATAATAAACTATAACATATACATACATTTTAATGATTTTTTGTGGGAAGTGAGTAATTCGTTTTTCATTGATTCCGAGAAAGTCCACTTTTTGCGTTAATACACTATTGTATTAACAGTGCGAATTATGTATAGTGCCATCATTTATAATCAATATTCACGTTAAAATTTTCTTCACTTTTTTAGGGGTTGGCTGGAACAGATAAGCTCATTTTTACGCGTTTTAAGTAGCTTTTCGTCACACTTGCTCGTATATAGTATGATTCCAACTTGAATATAATGACCCAAATAAAACGCTCGGGCCTTTTTTCTTCCCATTACAGCCATGGTCGGTAAGGAGTTTTTTGTTTAATTTGTAGCACGTTAGTTACATAGGTCAGGTTCAAGTTCAAGTAAGGAGGTTACTTCAGTTCAAAATATAAAACATTCACTTAAAATGTTATCTAAACAGAAATTTAATTGCAATTCAGCCACATACTACTTAAATACTTATTAAGAATTCTTTTAATTGTTTTGAATTATTTTCTGTATCTATAAAAAATTGGCAAATTTTTTTCACAATCCATCATAGCTGAAGGCCTCTTTGCTTTTCACAACATTTTAGTTCGAGTTGTATTATCTATGGAACAATACTTAGCTGGCCATCTGTTGATAAAAAAAACAAAAATCCTGCCATTGTGAACCATATTTATACATAAAGCATTCAAGAAATAAACACTGTTTTTTCATTTCATCACGTTTCCTCGCAAATTTGATGAAAAACATGGTATATATCATAGATGGTAAAAAAATGCAAAAAGCGATTTATTAAAGCCCTCAGCCTTCGGCTTCGGGTGTGTAATGGTATCTCGTTAACAATGTCTCATTTTCCGTCCTTAATACACGATGTACTATTTCTTTGCGTAATAAAGAATTTATATCATATTAAAGGTACTATTACACTGTAAGTCGTCCACGAAAGGCCTGTCCACAGTGCCACTTAGAGTTTTAAATTGCTAAGATCTGAGAGGTACTGCCACTGCACCCGTCACCATATCGCACTGCTAATACAATAGTGTATTAACTCAAAATGTGAATTTATTCAGTATTGCTGAAAAACGAATTACTCGGTTCCGGTGAAAGATTATTATAATTTGTGTATAGGTTAAAATTTATTAGACATCTGAACAATTTCGTACTTGCCAAATAGAAGTATATTTAAAAATAAGTGAAAAGTGATTTTATATTTTTGAGTAGGGACTATTTTGTCCTGAACTAGCTCACAAAACGTTTATCTATTAAGTAGATATATTTTAATGGTTTCTTACACTATTTTAATGACAATTTTAATGACATGTAGAGAAATAAATTTTACGTTCAGAAATGGTATAATCTTGAATTTCACTTTTTTTGAGTTACAACACTATTGTAATAGTAGTGCGATATATGAATGTAGTTTCTAGAATCCTTAACCTACAAAACCGGAATGCAGTAATGCGTAAATTACTACCTGGCAGTAGATATATCACGTGGTATTTCCTATGTTCTGCTCTTAATAAGTAGAATACAAGTGCTTTGTTTGATCATACAAACGTAAATAGTTTAATTTAGCGTTTCAATTTGGATACGCGTTTGCTAGAGATGATCGTTGCTCTCGCAACAGGTTTCTTATCTTTATGAACTAAATATTACCGAAGCTGATACGAATTTGATTAAAAATCATACTATAACTACGTATAACTATTCAATTTAGACTTATTATGAGCACCTACCCGTTGATATAATAATCTCAGTACAGAGTACTAAAAAAACCGACCTCAAAAGTACGTGGAATTACGTCTATTTGCTAAGTTTTATTGAAATATCCCCTAGTTCGCCACTATACAGGACTTCACACTAGAGACAATAAAAATAGGTTCTCACTACGAAACTACTCAAAGTATATTGAGAGAAAAACGCCTTGACTTGAAGAAATAGTAAAATCAAGCATTAAAGTAATTGCTCCTAAATTAAAGTTAGGCGCTATTTATAAAAATGAATCTTCATGCGTGAACAGCCCCCTTCGAGGTGGATGATTTTCTTCAAAATGAAATGGGACCACTATGGAAGCACCCCTTTTCCAACAAAAAAAGAATCATGAAAATCGGTTCACAAATACCGGAGTTATCGTGTAACATACATAGAAAAAAAAATAAAAATAAAAAAAGAACATACAGTCGAATTGAGAACCTCCTCCTTTTTTGAAGTCGGTTAAAAAACGAGCCTAATAATAATAATAATAATAATAATGTTTATTTCCTCACCAACAACCAAAATAATAACAGTATTTCTTAAGCTAATGTATACAAGAAATCTGGTTGTGGATCGCTGGTGCCTGTGATAGGTAATAAAATTACCTGTGTTACTGGTCACCAGGGTTCCACTCGGAAGCTATGTAACGTGCTTATTGCTCAGTAACAGCAAAACTGACTATTTAAATCTCTAATGATGAAAGAATGTGGTCTGTGATGAAACATTTGGTCGTCGACTGAAAGACCTTTTGTTGGGTGATACGTATGGGGACACGACCTTGTAATATATGTTATTATTTATTACATTATTAGGTATAAATGTTGTTTTACAGAAATGGATAAATTACATAAACTTAACGCATACAATAATTATTTTGACATTATTATTATTATATTATTTAATGTGTTCCTACATTATTCCACATAACTACATTAAGTATGTTAAAATTACATAGTACAAAACTTGTACTGGATATTTGTTATATATTTTGAAATGTAACATTTATTACTATTTGTAACGATTCTCTCTAAACATTTAAATCAAAATATAATGGTGTGGTTTGAATCTGGAAAATATTGAATTTCAAAGTACACATTTGCAACAATAATTTACATTATTATTTATATTACTTACTTACATTACTTGCATTACTTACATTGCTTATATTATTTGCTTTACATTGTAACTTGATACTTATTACGAGTATATACTATAAGAGTTCGTTTAACTGCCTCCGTGGCCGAACGGTTACCATGCCGGACTGCCACGCAGAGGTCTCAGGTTCGATTCCCGGGCCGGGAGAAATGTTTGTATGGCCTACATTTATTTCTCTCGTGAGTTTGGGTGTAATTTGTGGTTGTCTATGTGTGTGCCCATGGCACCCGCGACACAGGGTTTCCCTAGTGCGGGGCTATGTTGAGTGTGTGCGTTATTTATTTATTTATTTATTTATAGGTATATGTATTTGCGCGTGATGCACTTTGATTGCGATCGCCCACCATATGGTACCAGGTGGTCCAGGTGCACGACTTGTGCGTCCTGTCACTTTCAAAATATTATAAAAAAATATAACAAATAAATACAACACGCCTGTCTATAACAGTTGCAGTGCTGCTCAGAGCTTTAATGGCAAAGATCTGACATGCCATTGCTCTCGTCACCCTGAGACATAAAATTGACAAGTCCCATGTGCTTGTAGTATCATCGCTACCCTTACTCTTCAAAACCGGAACGCATTAATGCTTACATTCCGACTTGGCGGCAGAAATAGGTATGACAGTATTTTCCTAGACGAACTCGTTCATAAGGAGCTCTGCTGCTGTTCAAACTTTTTCATCACACTTGCTCGTACACAGTGTCATGACAAGCAGGCAAACTCGACCGTAATGTCCTAAATTATCCACATGTGCTTTTGCGTTAAATTATCGTCCATTGGATCTAAAAAAAACCCGCCATTTGCAAAATCTGTAAATGTTGTGTTGCGAACATTGACTTACAATTATATGGACATCGGGTCCGCGCTAAAAAGTGTCCGAACTTATAGGTCGTTTAAATCGTATACAGAGCGTCATTCACGCTTTAGTCTTCATTTGTTCGACTGACAGCGAAGCAAGCAAAATTAGACAGTACTGCGATGACATTACATTTTAAATTCAACGTTTTAGCTTTTTCATATTCCTTTACATGTCACTGCGTTTAAATAGGTTGACTTGGGACATTTTTTCGTGGTTTTTGTATTAGACCCGTCGTCCATTTATTTGTAAGTCAATGGTTGTGAAGCGATATTTATTCATACAAGAAACAAATTATCGTTGTATTTATTTCCTCGCGAATGTAATGAAAAACATTGTATATAGTGCGGGCGGTAAAAATTACAATCGTCGAGTCTTTAAAGCCATCAGGCTTCGGCTTAGGGCTTCTAACAAACTCTCGCCAGTAATTTCTTATTTACCGTTTCAGTACATTAATTACTATTTACGAGACAGGTTAGACCTAGTGCAAAAATCGTTAGGCGATTCTCTGTACGTGATTTATGACGTAACTGAGGCGTGTTTTTGTTTTTCTTAAATCAATTTAAAACATAATGTCTGTACATATACAATCTCGTTGAAAAATAAGTGGTTTTGTGTTTCTCTTCCTGTAAGTAACAGTTGATTGCTAACAAACGTACCTCATCTCTAAAATGCCGCGGGCGAATGAAAATTAACCCTGGATGATAGCTCAAAACCCTTTTCCGTCTCTGTCCCTCCCCTGGAATGTAAAGTTGAAAAGAAAGAGACAGAGTTAATAAAATTCCAGTCGGCGGGATACGGGAGGATTGAAGAGTAATTGGAAATACCTTAGAATGGGCTGAGGTTACGACAATAGTTATATTTTAATAGAGCGCCTTTTGATAATGTTATTCAGATTTCAGTGGATATTGCATATTAAATGAAATCTATTGAATCTAATGAAATGATTTACCTCTATAATATTCTGCGTCAATAAGAGCCTGTCCACACGGTGTATTTTACGTCCAGACGTGCTGTGCTGTAGTCGCGTGTAGGTATATATAGCGCATTTTGATAAAATATAGTTTTAATTTTAGTTCTGTTTGTTAATTTCAGTTAGATTTTTGAAAAGAAAAAACTACATGAAATTCTAAGCGTAGACTCCAGTCGAGTTAGAAGCTTTTTGCTTGCAACGCGATGTTTGAGCACGTTTGAATCGATTCAAGACAGTGCAGCGCGTCTACGGCGCAAATACGCGTAGACACAGAACAATAAATACACTAGAAGTGGTTAGTTAGCCTCAGACGAGTCCCAGCTATAGGTCTCCAAAAATCTATCTGAGCTCAGTGCGCTATTTTCGCTTTGTATAGTATGGTTGTGTCATTCATTCATCCGTGCAAATTCTCTAATATCTTAGAAAAATGCCTTATTGTCCTATTTAGAGTGCAATTGATAGCAGCACCAAAAATATTATCCGTGGCGGTATTTCATGTCATCGAAAAGCCTGTTTTAATAAATTTTCTATTTTCTGTTTATCGAAATATTTTTTGTTACAAGAAACGAAAGTAAAGCTTATATCCCTGCAATATGGTCGCTTCTTCTTTGGAGAACTAAATTAACAACTCATATTCATTGTCATTCAGTAATTAACCGCTAGATGGCAGTACATTGATTGAAATTTCAATATAATGTAATGCCGGAAAGTGATCTTGTCGTATCTCGAAAAATAGGACTGTCACCAGGGCCGAAAAACTATTTCAAAAAATTATTTCTCATTAATTTGAATTAGTAGAAAGTCAATATTAAAGTATACATTTTTTCGGCCCTGGTGTAAACACCTATTTTTCTATATACGACAAGATCGCTTTCCGGCGTCGATTATTATCAAAACATCGTAACTTGCAGTAATACGTATTGATGGTATTGAGTTTTCAATGATTATGCCAACAGGGCAAAATTTAAACTATATTAACAATCCAGAATTTGTTATTTCTTTTTAAATTTGAAATACGACCAATCAATATCAAGATTTTGTAGTGTATCAAATAAGAATGTGTGAGTTTTGGCGACATCGGTTCTGATAGCAATCGAGACGTAAAGCTCTTCCATTGTTTTTTTCTTCCGTGCGCGTAGTTGGCTCTAATAATTGGTGTAAAAAGTCCACATCTGCAAAATGACGACTTTTCAGTACAGAGGTTTAAATATTCTACTATTTTTACGATTAAATAGGAGAGTTTATAACTCTCATTCATTCTCTTCATTTCCCATATACGGAATTTGTTTCATGTAGTTTGTATTATTTTTATGATTTTCATGTGATAAAAGCACTGTAATCATTGACTCACAAATAAATGGACGACGGGTCTAATACAAAAACCACGAAAAAAATGTCCCAAGTCTACCTATTTAAACGTAGTGACATGTAAAGGAATATGAAAAAGCTAAAACGTTGAATTTAAATTGCAATGTCATCGCAGTACTGTCTAATTTTTCTTGCTTCACTGTCAGTCGAACAAACGAAGACTAAAGCGTGAATGACGCTCTGTATACGATTTTAACGCCCTATAAGTTCGGACACTTTTTAGCGCGGACCCGACGTCCATATAATTGTAAGTCAATGATTTACACCCACACTTCTCATGAATTCTCAAGAACACGTCAATGCTACTATTTACTTCTTTTTTAATAATGTTATTATTATCACCTATTATAAGAATCACTGTTGAATACTTATCAAAGTTGTAACCACTTAACAATGTAATAATTTGACTAAAAGTAGCTCCTGGATAGCAATAGTTGACTACCCTTTGTTTTAAGTAGTTACTTAGGTGGTGGCTTAGTCCTACGCCTATTTTATCAGAAAAAAACTACCGTTCTTCTGGATGGCCTGGTAGCAGTTCTAATAGTCTTGGTTGGCCGTTGAGTGTGTCGAACTTCAACAGCTGTAGTGAAGCACATACGTTTTCGTGCAGCGACGCTGGCATACGATACACGTGCTGGTTGCATTGATGATATGGGTGGTGGAGATGGAGCCTGATTTGTCTCTACTGGATCATCTGTTTCAGTAAGCTCATCCTGAAGAAGGACTTGAGTAAGTTCTCTATACTCAGTGACCCGCTTTAAAAGCTCATTAGTTGCAGCTGAAAGTTCTTGTTGTTTCTGCGTAGAATGTAGGTCTTTAGTTCGCGATTGAAGATCAACTCCAGATCTTTTACTTGTTTGGCCATCTTCACCTTGTCCTTGTGTAAATGTAACTTTGGTGATTTTTTACAATTATATATTGTAAGTCAATGACTGTAATGTATATATTAAAGGTACGAATTGTAGAATATAAATGATTTTTGCTGAAACTAATTAAGTATAGAACTGTTATGACGGTCTCGTGTAGAGTTGATGAAAGTAAGTAACGATCGGTCTACATGAATTTATTGTAGAAGTATAACAGGAAAAAGATGAAGGAAAGAAGAAAGTAAAGACAGGTCTGTATTCGTATTATTGCTGCTTATAAGCAATTAGGTTACATGACAAAGAGCACGCCTGCTCGCCTTTAGAATTTTGTATGGAGTCACGACGAAACGGAGCAAAAGTCAGAATGGCGAAGAAAAAGAATTAGAGAAATGCTCAGGTACCAGAGAAAAGTTTGATAAAAAGGTGGGATGACGATGTAAGTTGTTTAACACAGGACGTTGTTTTATAGAAAATTCTAAGTTGTAACTATCACAGACGTTTTTGTAGCAGTAGAATTGATTTGAATAGAATTGAGTGTGAGTGAGTTCGTAAAGGGAAGTACTGCCACCTGAGAACATTACTGCGTTCTGTTTTCGAAAAGTAAGGGTGCTGGTGAAATTACAGACACATGGGATTTGTCAACGTGACTTAAAGCTCTGAGTGACACTGCAACTGTTATGGACAGGCGTGTCGCTTACGATCAGGCGCACGATTTGTTAATCCCGTCACTTAGTATTATAAAAAATAAATAAAAAAGACGTATTAAGTAATTATGTTTTGTTTATGTGCTTCTTTTCTTCGAATCCAATACTTCCTATTCCCCATACTAGAACATGGACAAACGACAGGTAACAATAATAATAATAAAATCGTTTATTTGTCTCAACGCATTAATTAATAAATATAAGTTACTTTATAGTTTTCAGTAACAAAAATAGTGGTGGGAGATAAAATGGTATGTAGCTCAGCACAATGGCGGAGTGTTTCTCAGCGCCGCTAATATTCTGCTACACCCTGCATGTTCAAAACGAGAAGAACTAATAGACATAATTCCAATTCTAAGATTTCAAGCAGATCATTATATAGATATTAGAATTTAGATATTAGATATTATTAAAAAAACACACCACTACAATGCCTACCTCCAAGGTTGGCCTGGACAATAACTAATTCAATCGTTTCTCACCGAAAATACACAATGAGAAAACATGAGAAAATCGGCACAACATACAACAGGCATTGTTATCGCTAAATAGTAATTTCTTCCAGACAGCCTTGGACAGGGTAAGCTTAAAAATAACAAATATAGAGACACTGCATTCCTACACAATTTTTTCTTACCTGACTCAGTTTTTTTCCTTTTTTTCTCTTTCTTTCTAATCCCGTATCCAAATTTCTTTCTTACGTTATAAAGTTTTCCGGTTTAAAAACAAAGTCCTGCTTCTGTCGACCTTATCAGTGGATAAAGCTTAATCCGCGAAAAGTCACGGTTACCCTGTCCTCTACAATAAATTGATATAACATCAACCCTCTATGACATATGAAATTGAACCCTATGGGAACAGTCACTTGTTGCCTTTTCCATCAAACAAAGGAAAATATACTAATATATGAAAAGGCTGTATGTTAGAACCTTTACCTAACTAAACAAATGGGTGAAACGATAACCATTGGATTGACCTGCAGCGCCCCCAAATACAGTCGGCAGAACGTCACTACATACCACGTTTGGTACGAGAAGCCATCGAGATCACGCCAAACGTTTAACCGTGAAGATGAATTTAAACTATCCATTGCGTGGTATTCGGTGCTTAATGCTTACAACAATAATAATTAAAACAAAAATGTTTCGACTTCAGTTTCGCGTGTGGATATAGTGAGTGTGGTTTGTCGGAAATAGTGAGTGACAAACGTAACGCCACAAGTAATCTAGATGACAGTATAGTCGTCGACAGCGAAAAAAAGTAGGATATGTCTGTTCTGTTCTTTTTATTTAAGAAATCTGTGATTAGTAATAACCATTTACTGAATATATGTAATTTTTAGAAGCAGCAGAGCTCCATGTGAAGAGTTCTTCCAAGGAATTGCTATCGTACCTATTTCTGCTGCCAAGGAGTAATGTAAGCATTACTACGTTCCGATTCCGGGTGCTGGTGAAATTACAGGCATATGGGGCTTGTCAACTTATGTCTCAGGGTGACGGACGTTCTGGCAGTGCCCCTCAGATCTTTTTGATATACAGCTCTAAGTTGGACAGGTATCGCTTACCACCAGGTGTTCGTCCCGTCATGTGGTATTAAAAAAAAGAATAACCACGAAAGCCTTAAAATCTAAAATGGGTGAAAATGAAAAAAAAATATTCGCCTTAATATTTCAATTACATACAATCTGCTTACAAGACACGTTTTCCGTCACTGAGCTATGGCGGCTTTATAATTTACAATATTTCAATTTTCCCATTTTCATCCCATAATACAGTTAGCACACCGCACGAACAGGTTAAAGGACCCACGTCATAATACAGTCCATTTAATGTCCAACCTTTTTCGCGAAATTAAATCGCAAAACTCCATAAAAGGGGGCCCGAAATGCAAATAGAAGAGTGTGTGGCCCTCGTGTAACTTTAGACGGTATGTAAAATATCGTAATTATTATAATTATTTATTTGTTTTTGTGTATTGTTTACACATAGTTATGTAGTTACTTCCAAGTTGTACATAGGTAAATGTGATGCTGTAAAGACATACTCATTAGGACGCGATACTACCCCAGCTCGAATTTAAA
>NW_020653726.1:17310267-17317162 GCF_003589595.1 Hyposmocoma kahamanoa | reverse complement strand
CACAGTAAAGCTGACATTACTGCTTGGCGGCAGAAGTAGGTAAGGTCGAACTCTTTCACAAGGAGTTCTACTGCTATATGTTTAAACGGGTAAAGGTTTTTCTGACCGTCTTAAGTCTATACAACCTCAAATGGCTTTGGTTGATTCAGCATAAAAGAAAGAAGAAAGTGTTCAGTCCATCGCTTTGGAAAAAAATATATAGTACAATTGAGGATATGCACTGATTATTGTACGGGGCGTGAAAACACGATTCCTAGAAATTTGCACGATAGAAAAAAAGAACAAATTTACATCGAAATTTTACAAGAAAACCGGTGTGTTCAACAGGTATTTTACATGTACTAATGATTTTTTAAATAACAACTGAAGTAAATAGAACACCGTATACTATACGAGATACATTTTTAAATGGCTTTATCTTAGTTTGTAAATAAATAATTTCTGAAATGACGCCAGTGTCTCTGCTGCTTGAATTCGAGCTGAGGTAGTACCGACCTTTAAGGCGATTTATTACGGCAAATAAAAAAACAATTGATTGAATTAGACTATAACAATTGGAACACAATATTTTGAAACTTAAAGAAAATGTTTTTATATAAAAACAAATCATTAATTAAGTCTGAAATAATTTTTTGAACAAAATTCACATCGTGTCGTCATTTGTTTTAGGGGTACAACGACCCGTATTTCATCCCTTGTCCCGCGCCTTTTAGTCTCTCCTCTGGTGCCCCGAGGGCCCTCTGATAATTATTACACGGAAAGGTCCGTCTTGGTCTAAGGGCTCCCCCAGGAGCAGGATTATGCCCTGTATTAATTAGTCGACGAAGTATCTTTGGCGTGACTTAGATATTTATTTGGGTGGTGTGTTGCACCCAATAGTGCAATTTCAATGATAAACTATGACATACGATGGATTTCAAAGGTTATAAGCACGTTTTAACTCCGTGCCTTAAGCTTTGAATCATAAAAGATCTGCTGCCTGTATTTTTTATGACTTAAGTAAGGGGATGAACAAGTCGTGCGTTTGGTGGTAAGCGACGCGCTTTTAAATCGCAAAGATCACTACGCCCGTCACCCTGGGACACAAAGTTGATAATCCTATGTGCCTATACTTTCACTAACATTCTTACGCTTCAAAACCAGAATGCGGTACTGCAGCAATAGGTACGGTGGCAACGCGTTCCTGAATGACTTTTACATCTTTCACAAGAAGTTCCATTTCGTGGGGGTTGGTAATAAGACTCCAGTTGTGGAACTGCTTGATGGGCTGCATTTTAGGTTCTTACTTGACCAATGCGTCGCCCTCCACTATTCACTATATGTGGCAGTACTTTTCTGGACGACTCTTACTCTTTGACGGACGTCAACTGCTACTAATTTTGATGAGTTAAACGTATACTTAATGTTCTATTTTGTTAATACTCTTTCGTTTATTTTAACCTTGTAATTCTGTTATATTGTGATAAATTGAATTAACATGTACGGAATGTTGTTATAGCCCAATGGTTTGATCAACCGTCTCTCAAGCAGAGGGTTTAAGTCCAGGCTTGCACCTATAAGTTTATGGGAAATTATGTGTAAAACTATATTAAAAATATATCATGAACTTTTCGGAGAAGAAAAACATCGCGAGGAAACATATACACATCTGTAAAACAACTTTATGATCTGTGTGACGCTCCCAATGCGCATCGAGTCCGCGTAGGAACTACAGTTCAAGCCCACCCGTTGTGAGAGAAGGCATGTGCAGTGGGACTATATATATAAAGAGACCGTGGAAATAATGGTCAGTCACCTAAAATATATTTGGAGTTAAAACCGCCATCTAATTTCCTACACGCTGACCGCATTAGGTCTAAATTAGGAAAACGCTAATAAAATTCAAATGTTCTGAACGTTCACGCATAAAAAAGATTGTGACTATATAGTAGCAATTTAAAATAAGATGATTACGAATGTTTATTTTTAAAACGTGTTTATTACTTAATGAATTCATTTATTTCAGCATTGATTTTATTTCAGGTAGTTTTTCTGCAAAAAAAATATTTTTTCTTAAAATTGTCTAATTGACTTATCATTCTTTCTCTGGACTCTTCATATGGTAACTGTAATGTACGGAATAAGGTTGAAATCTCTAAGTCCATTACTCATAATGAGGTGTCTTGGTCAGACTTTGTCTAACATACCTAACACATTACAGTGAACTAATTTTAAGTAAGTCTAAAATTTTTGATTTACTCTGCATTACGACTCATAGTTACCATCACTGTTCAAAATCTTCTGAATCTTTTTGAAAAACGCTGAGGCATCATTAGAAATTTATCCACGAACCACGAAGGCGCGGGGACGGTAAAATCTCATTACCATTTTTAAGTACCACTGTAGGTAACTTTGTTGGCCCATATTTTATCTTTCGCACCCGGCCTTTCTCTTACGCGTCATGTTTTTTGAGAAGCTAATCTCATTTTGGACCTTCGTACGTGACATGAAGACTTCCTTTTTGTTGCGTGGAAGTTATTACAAACATTATCCTCTTGTCTGTATCCCTTATTTTAAATTGTATTTTGATTGTGCCGTTTTTGGTAAGCTGAGAGTGTGTTTGTTAATTATATTATTGATGTTGACTGCGTAATTATATATTATTTCAGTTTCATTTATTAATTTTATTCATTACATATTTTCATTATTTAATTATAATTGTCTTAAGAAATATTTTTGACTACCTCTATGGTCGTGTTGCACACCGTCTCCAATGGCAGCACCGTTTCTGAAAAAAAAAAAACTAACTTTCTATAATGTCTCTGGTCTGGGTGTTCGTAGTAGCATTGTGGTTTAACGATTTCCATAACACAAGTGCTTTAGATACCTACTTTGGGATTGGAGCAACGTACGTGACATCTAATATTTTATTTTTTATTTTTTATTATTTTTTTAATCGTATACAACGCGCAACTGAAACGCATTCATTTTTCGCTCTGGCAACACAAAAATCTTAATAAGACCAATGTACTTACGTGAATGATATTTAAAGTAATTCAACAAAACCTCTTTCCAATACTATTAAACCCCGCTTAAAATCCTCTGTGTATTTCAAAAAGTGTGTACATACATGTGGATCCAACAAAACTGTGTCATTCTAAACTCAATGCTAGATGTTAAGGCGCCTTTATGACGTAACTCCTGGCCCCTCCAGGTGCGTTTTAAATTATTACGGGTTATAGCAGAATATCAACAGCTATGTAGTTCAGATTTCTATGTACCTGAGCCACAGACCTTTTAGCAGCATTTTCATTTTTCCATTCATAGTTATCATTCGCCATCTCGAGGTTGTTATATGGGTACACTTAAATTGATCTAAGAATTTCGGATAATCTTTAAAGTAATTAATTTTCAAAATAGTATCTATCTCATTATCATTCTATATACGTTCCAATGTTGGTCGCGGGTCACCTCTGACATCAACATGGACTTCTCCATGTTTATACTTTGATATGTAGCTTTTATCTGGTGCTTCCATCGTCGTTAAACAAATGAACTAGATTCGAAAACACTCAACGGTGCGGAGGGCCTTCTCTATTAGCTGTTCAAACTAGAACGCTACTGTATAGGTGATAAACGTCATTCTAACTCGGTTGTCGCTGATCGCTAGATGAAAGAAACCCAGCATAAATTTCGGTAATAATTCCACTGTGCTATGAATTTTCTAAGTTAGATACGAGCAGGCGATTTAGTTTTTCTATCTTTCTGTCCCAATGTTACCTTGTAATCCGCACTTTCTATCATCTGTAAAAAATTTCTGGTTCTTCTTTTTGGCTTGTCGACTTTGACGTTTATATTTGTGAGAATCAGTATTTAGTGACTGAGACAGCGTTATCAGTGGCGTTGTACAGATCCTCGCGTGTGCAGGTGTAGGGACACGCAGGGCAGGACAAAAGTATTGTCTGAGGAGAGACACTACACGGACCTGCGCTCTTCGAGCTGTAACCCCACCCGTGCATGCATTCCTTGCTTCCGTCGACAGTGTTGCTAAGAGCAAATTTTGTGATTCGGCTGGTGATTTCTGAGATTAATCGTTAAAAACCAAAAAGAAAGATTTGCAGCAAGCACAGAAAAATTGTACTATTATAACACATTGTGGAATGCATACAAACACATTGAATATTCACTATTAAAATTCGTCAGGTCTGCTGGTTCGTTCCGCAGCTTAGTTGGGAAAGCGTCCGCGTGCCCCGCCATTTTTCTATGTTCGATCTTTCTATTAATAATTACTTATAACAAACTACTGGAGTAGGTAATTTCACAAAAAATATATTTTAATAGCATTGTGTTATCCAATAATTTCATATCGATCATATATTTCACACATACACACATCAAAAAAAGTTTGCGATCACTTCGAAAAACTGAAATCTTTTTTGTTACTGTAGATTATATTATGATTTTTTCTTCTTTATAGATTCTTTATTTAAAAATAAATTAGAACATAAAACAATGACCCCGTTCAATTGTTTTTTCATATAAAAAGGCTTTCAGTCCTAGCTTACGCTCATTCAGAAATCTGATTTAGTCAATTATAAGCGATTCAAGATATTTTTCGCGGAAAGTTGTGATTGAAAAAATGCCAAGAGGATTATCAGAGGTTTCACGAGCTAGAATAGTAACTTTGAGGGAAGAAGGATACACCACGAGAGTAATAGCACGCAGACTTGCTATATCCCCCCATTCCTGTGTCGTGGCTACGTTGCAGAGGTATCACGGAATGGGGAATTTAGCTGACCGACCCCGCAGCGGTCGCCCAACTGTTTTGACAGCTGCCCAAAAGCGCTATATTAGATTGCTGGCAGCCCGTGATCCAACAATCAACGCCACTAAAATAAAAGCAGAAGTCAGGGCCGCCTCTGGGCTTGATAGCACGCAGACCGTTCGCAATTACTTGCACCAGGCTGGATTACGAGCACGGAGGTCTTGGCGAGCTCCGCTCAATTCCCGGCAACGTCAACAACGAAGATTGCAGTGGGCTAGACTTCGGCAAAATGAAGAAGGTGAGGACGAAAACATTTGGCAAAACTGTCTCTTCGTTGACGAATCCCGAATCAGCACTCATCCAGATAACCGACGTGTCCGTGTCTGGAGAAGACCAGGCGACCGTGAAAGACAAAGAACTGCCACTGGAACAGTTCAGCAAGGCGGAAAATCGGTGTCCTTTTGGGGTGGCATTATGATTGGAGCTAGAACGCCTTTGATCCCGTATCGGGGCTTCATGACAGCAGACATGTACAAAGCAGTTGCTATTGATGATATCGTCAGACCATTCCGAGTAAACCATGGGCACCAATTTATACTGGTCGATGATAATGCGCCCGCACATCGAGCTCAACGAGTCAATGCTGCTCTTCAAGAATACGATATCACACGATTAGACTGGCCTGCCGGCTCGCCCGACTTAAACCCAATAGAGCACGCGTGGGATGCTCTTAAACGAGCAGTAGGGAACCGTGAGCCACGTCCCCAGACAGTTCCAGAGCTCAGGGAAGCCGCTATTGAAGAATGGGATAGGTTACCTCAGAAAATGCTGGATAACTTGATCCTCAGCATGCCCAGAAGGATCTTCGCATGTATTCGAGCCAGGGGAGTAGTTATTTTATATTGAATTCACACCTTTTAATAATAAATTGTTGTTTAAGTTTAATTAAACAGTCTTTTTCTTTCTATGAAATTTCTATCACTATTACATTATGATTAATGGCTCAATTTTTTAAAATAAATAATAAAAAATAGTTTTATATTTTAATTTCAAACAGGGTATTCCTATTTAAAGAAAGCATACAACATAGATTGTTTCTTGATAAAGTTAAATTTAAAGAATTATAGGAGCTTATGCTATTGATCGCAAACTTTTTTTGATGTGTGTATAATGTTGGCGTCTCATAGGAGTCGATACTGCCTCAGCTCATTATGCTTGGGTCGAGCGGCGGGACTCAGAATTAATTTTTTTAGAAACGGAATTAAATCTATTTGAAAAATACATACCGTATAGTATACGTGTTCTGTTTAGTTCAGTTGATTTAAAAAAAAAAATTGGTACGTATAAAGTACCTATTGAATATAGAGGTTATTCTTGCAAAATTTCGAGGTAAGTTTGTGTTTTTTTTCTATCGTGAAAATTTTTATTAATCGTGTTTTCACACTACATAGTAATCAGTATACTTACACAGATAAGCTCACGCCCTAGTCCCACAAGAGGGGTAGACAGAGACCACGGAACGCCACTTTACTTTATCCTGACACAACTCCCGATACAACAAAATATGTAATCAGTGTACATCCTCATTTTACTATATATTTTTTACAAAGTAATTGATTCAACAATTTCACTGTTATGCGTAATCAACCAAAGCCATTTGAGGTTGTACCTTATAGATTCAAGTAACGGAAAGTAAGTAAGTAATCAAGAAGTAAGTAGCAGCAGTTCAAGAAACGGAAGTGCTCGTCTAGATAATCATACAATAATATGTCTATCACACAACGTAGTAGACATATTTACGTTGAACCTAATGTAACATGTACAGAAGCATATTACCCTCTTCATATTTCAAATGTCTACGTCATTAAGCGTTGACCGTGTCTATAAATCCTGAGGATTTGGAATCTTATTACGAGGAATTAGAGCGCAAAATTTACATTCGAAATGGCACATTTTACTGGTTGATCTTGAGCTGTAAGTTATGTGGAGAAACTGCGCAAGATAGAAGATGAAGCGTGTCGAAGAAGTCATGCTAGTGGTAAACGACATGCCTATCCATAACAGTTGCAGTGCCACTTAGAGAAATAGCCTACATAAATAGCATACATAGGTACACACACACACACACACACACACACACACACACACACA
>NW_020653726.1:17304775-17310167 GCF_003589595.1 Hyposmocoma kahamanoa | reverse complement strand
CACACACACACACACACACACACACACACACACACACACACACACACTCAAACACACACTAATATATATATATATATATATATATATATATTGTAAGGAAATTTATATACCTAGTTAGTAATATTAATATATTAATAAGTACTCCTGACACAGGCTATGCTTAAAAGGAGGCTCCAGCCCCTATTGTTTAAGAAACCATGTTTTAAGATAAATAAAGATTATTATTATTATTATTAAAAAAAAAAAGGTAATTTCACCAGCACCCTTACCCTTCAAAACTGGAACACAGTAATGCTGACATTACTGCTTGGCGGCAGAAATAGGTAAGGTGGCAGTATTGCCCTGGACGAACTCTTTCACAAGGAGCGCTGCTAAAGTATTACTACTGTTTGGCGGCAGCACTTCCCTGGACAACTGTACCTTTCGCCGATGTCTACGATATGGCATACACGTCCCAGCACTAGAACCGGCTGGCTAAGTTTTGTGAAGCAATAATAAGTGTATTCACGTCATCGATAGGTTAGGATTCTTCTTATTGTATTAGGGGTTAAAGTATGAAATTGCCATTTTATGAAATTGCAATAGGTTCTTTGAATCTTCATGGTTTGTTCGAATGAAACTTTTTTCAAATGGTTTCTGTGATTTTTTTTTTTAAATTTGAAACATTTGAATATCGACTTTCAATTGTTTTTGTTATTCAATTTAGACAAGAAAGATGGATACTGCGAAAATTCGAGTGATTTTTGAATACGAGTTCCGACGCGGAACAAACGCGGCAGAAACAGCCCGCAATATCAATGCTGCGTTTGGAGAGGGGTCTACTAATGAACGCACCGTGCGATTTTGGTTTAAACGCTTTCGTGATGGAAATTTCGACTTAAAGAACGAGCCACGAGGAAGACCGCCCACACAGGTGAATAACGATGAATTAAGAGAGATAGTGGAAGCCGATCCTAGTCAAACTACCCAGGAATTAGCGGCATGGTTTAACGTTACCTTACCCACAATATTGACTCACTTGCGTCAAATCAATAAAATAAAAAAATACGAAAAATGGGTGCCTCATGATTTGACTGATCTGCAGAAAGAAACGCGTGTTGAAACTTGTGTTGCCTTGTTGAACCGGTACAGAAATGAAGGAATATTGG
This sequence comes from Hyposmocoma kahamanoa, assembly GCF_003589595.1. Classification (NCBI taxonomy): domain Eukaryota; kingdom Metazoa; phylum Arthropoda; class Insecta; order Lepidoptera; family Cosmopterigidae; genus Hyposmocoma; species Hyposmocoma kahamanoa. The sequence goes on along the minus strand of NW_020653726.1, from coordinate 17,309,019 downwards.
ATCGAATTGTAACATGTGATGAAAAGTGGATTCTTTATGATAACCGGAAAAGAAAAATGCAATGGCTGACCCCAGGTCAAATGCCACAACAGTGTCCTAAAGCAAAACTTACCAATAAAAAGGTAATGGTAACTGTTTGGTGGTCTCAGCATGGTGTTATTCACTATAGTTTTCTCCGATCTGGTCAAGCAATAACGGCAGATGTCTATTGTGCCGAACTCCGAACCATGTTGACAAAACTAGCAGTAAAACAGCCCCGACTCATGAATCGATCTTCACCATTATTGCTCCACGACAACGCGAGACCTCACACAGCACGAGAAACCATTTTGACCCTTCAGGAACTGCAGTTAGAAACCATTCGTCATCCTCCGTATTCACCAGACCTTGCTCCAACGGACTATCATTTTTTTCGTGATTTGGACAATTATCTACGTGACAAGAAGTTTTCTTCCCAGGAGGCAGTACAAAATGCTTTCACACAGTTTGTGCAGTCTAGATCGTCGGAGTTCTATCGCAAAGGCATTAATAACCTTCCCATTAGATGGCAGCAATGTATAGATAATAATGGCAACTATTTTGATTAAATAAGTTTGTTAAAAATTTAAAAAATAAACAATTTAGATTTTCAGTACAAATCGGCAATTTCATACTTTAACCCCTATTATTTTCTTTGTGTTAAGGTCGTCTTGGAATTGATAATATACGAATGTCTGGTTGCTTCTATGACTTGCACAGTGCCGTAAGGGTCAAAATGTATACGTCATTAACTTGGTCACCCGAGTCCGCGACATAAATACGGTATCAAACTGTTTTATTGCGGGTCGCATGATTTAATGAAATCTTTCATATTGGAGATAAGGCGCCCCCTCCTAGCTCCGGCCCGCTATGGCCTGCTCGTAAATTGCCCCAGGGCAATATTCTCTAATGCTCGGCTTGAAATAATACGCCTCGGTTTCTTCATTTCTTCGAGCAATCGTTGCTGATATTAATTTTAACTGTATTTATATTTTTCATTTTTCTTCCTGTTCTTTTACAAATTGCTCGTTGCTATTTTCCGAAGCTTACGTAGTTCAATTAACTGTTAGTATCTAGACATGTATTGGTTTACGCTATGCTATACGCTATGGTTTTGGATAACACAGTAAGTAACTAAGACATATTCCTGTCAGTTAGTGTTAGTGAGTGGGATAGCTTTGATACTAGTATTGTTTTGGAGTCACAGTTAGTAATATCCGCTATCTTTTTCAAAATTTTACATTTGCAGAATGTCCTGGAAAAGGGCTAGGTTAAATGCATCAAGCATTAACTGAAGTAATTTTAAAGGTGAGTGAATGAACTGCATATAGTATATTACTTAGGTATATAATTTTGTAACTAATTATGGATAAAAAATACAATTATAGGTTTTGATAATTTGTCTTTAAGAAATGAAATAATTTTTTCACCTCACTAGCTCGGAAATTCTTTCTTATTAGAAGTCTGAGCGCATAAAAGTTTTTTCCACGCTAGCGTGGAAAAGGTTTATGGATTTCGAATTTGACGATGGACTGTGGTGCACCTAACTTTTTTTTCGATGAAAAAACATAATGTTCAACACGTTCAACTACCCAATTGTCGTAAGTACATTATTTATGTAATGTACATCCGTTGGTAAATTTAATTGTTATTATTGTTGACATTAAATTTATAACGATGACTAATTATGTTTATTAAATTATTTTGTTATAGTTTTTCTTTTATGTACCATTTTCCTCGCTATAGTGAGGTAGTAAGTTCTGTGTTTCGCTCGGCAGCGTAGTTGTTTTGCGTCTCGTGTCTTGAAACCTTTCGCTCGCTCAATACAAGCTCTCGCGTCAAACAACAACTTCGCAGCCTTGCATAATAAATAACCATTTCACTTGTCATGCTCCAAAAGTACGTCAATATAGCGGGAGTAAAGTGTATCATTAATCTCTAAATAGTAAAAAGTACCTGGTTTTTGAATTTACTTCGAGAGACCTAGATAAACTCAAACAGGCAGTACTTGCTCTACTTTATGCCAAACGGTAAAAGTTCAGTGAAACAATATAATTACAACTAAAACAACACGTAAAAATAACCACAAAAAAAAGATTATTACAATTTAACTTTTTAATAATTCATTAAAATAAATAAACCTACAGTTTCACAGAGATCGCTGCGCTACGGAAAGTCAATTAAAAAAAGTGTTTGTGCGTGGACCATTTTCATTACGTTCTAAGACTACGCCCGGTTTTAGTTCCGTGCCTTTTCCGCATAGACGGTGGCGCCATATCGTTTTCCCGCGTTAGTGCGTTTATGTGTCTATAGATAATAGTTTAGTAACGTGACGTAGCACTTAAACCGTTCGAAAGCTTAGACTATGGATTTCCATCCTTTAAGTTCGAAAGACGCCCATGATTGCCAGAGACCGCTAATCGTGGCGTTTTGTTGCGATTGTTGTATCTGTGTCTGGTTGGAACAAAAAATACCACGAAAACTTTAGACTTGATTCGTGATTTTGTTGTAGAGCGTAAACAATTGAAATATTTTTTTCTCGCAATTTCGTTTTTGTTTAGCCACCCTTGCTAAAGCTCCACCACCTCTGGTATAAAATATATTGGATCGTTTTAGTCCCTCGATAAAAAATATAGTATTTCACATCTGAATGGGATATATTTGTTTTTTCAAACCAATCAACGTTTCAATATTTTCAGTTTTTTCACTCTTCTTTAAAATGAATCGAAATTAACACAAAATATTAGTGATATCTACGACGTGTTAAACCATGACATATTTACATACTTTATCAATATTTAGTCAGTGAAAAATGTAATGATGTACATCATTACAATGCTAAACTAAAGTAGGTACTTTTTTTTTTTATTTATTTAGGCACATCAACAGGTAATACATTATTACATTTTACAGATTAATTATATTCTAAGTCATGGTCCGATGTTATTACCCACTACAGATATGCACAACATTGGCTATAAGCAATAACAGTATTTACTTAACACTAACGCAGGCTACTAACATCGAAAATTATAAAAAGAAATAAAAAAATTGATGATAAAATTAAAGAATGAAAAAATTAAAAACACAATCAACTCAAGTTTGCCAGTTGACGCACAGTACTGCAAGACCCAGCGTCAATAAGACCCTCCGTGAAGTAGCACAGCAACTTACGTTTGAGTTGCAGTTGTGAGTCATGGAAAATGTCGACATTGACAGAAGCGGTGAGGAAGTTGTATTCTAATAATATTTTGTTAATTGGCGAATGCCGACCTAGGTTAGTTCTACACGGGGGAATACAAAAAATCTTTCGTACCTTTTGCCTAGGATAACTATAAGGAACTGAGATTCGGAGAGATTCCACCAGCACACTACATTTTATGCATCCACTAATAACCTTGGAAAGGAACATCATCCCCAGAGTAGCTCGACGATCCCGTAACGAACACATGTTGTAAAACCTCAAGCGATCTCCGTACGGCTGACGATGAGAAAAACCCGGCATTGTAAAAGCAAGATGTCTTGTGAAGGCCCGCTGGATGCTCTCGATAAGTTGAGAATGAATGGCGTACGAGGGGCTCCAAGCGACACATGCACTTTCTAAGTGACTTCGAACAAGCGAATTATGTAGTATAATTTTGGTTCTGAGACTTTACTTAAATATAACAGGCTGTGGAATGTACTCTTGAATAGATGAAGCCATTACAGTTGAACTAGGAAGTCCTGTATCTGAACATGTAGCTTTTGCGCTTGGTAAATAAAAGTGTACGAGCCATTTGTGAAAGGAATGTGATCAACATTTCAAATGATTTCTTACATTCTTAATTTTAGGAGATTAATGTGTACGGAACAACCACAGCAATTGCATGGTCTCAAACTGGGAAATTCCCTGTACAGAGTACCAGAGCAATGGAATTCTGGGGCATTTCCATAACATCCAGACCAAAGCTAGTTTAGAAAAGTTCATTTTCCAAATTGGTCCTACCGGGTATCGGTCCCGGGACCTCCGTATTCAGCGCTCACAATGTAAACCGTTGGCCACCGAGCTCGTCATATAAATCGTCATTAAATTATTCATTTTCGGGGAGAAAAAAGAAAAAATACGCGCGCGCGCGTTTGTGTGTATGTGTGCGCGCACGAGTGTGTGTGTGTGTGTGTGTGTGTGTGTGTGTGTGTGTATGTGTGTGTGTGTGTGTGTGTGTGTGTGTGTGTGTGTGTGTGTGTGT
>NW_020653726.1:17239617-17304765 GCF_003589595.1 Hyposmocoma kahamanoa | reverse complement strand
TGTGTGTGTGTGTGTGTGTGTGTGTGTGTGTGTGTGTGTGTGTGTGTGTGTGTGTGTTTGTGTGTGCGTGCCTATACTTTTTTAAATAGGACTTTCGAAATGTTTTGTAATTTTAATATCACTTACGAACAGGCTTGATACCATCGTTGCCTGTCTTATTTGATTTTAATATCATTCGTAATGAAGTCAGCCGTCCTTTTCAAACGGTTCGTCATAAAACGAAACAGTCAATAAAATGTTAAATCTTGGATTCAAAATCTGTGGCCTCTTTATGTATTCATAGCAAAACTCCCTGCAGGACGATTCAGTATAATTATAAGCACAGTTGGTTTGACTTTATGACGGAAGGCAATCGTGGACCGTCGTAACGCGCCATGGGGACTTAGAACTCGAATTGGCCCTGGAAATGTAGTTGTGGCCTCCGATCACGAAAATCTCCGGCTGTTTCTGGAATTCCAACTATGGTTAGAATTAAATTTTTGGAGATTTCCGCCAGCATACATATGCTGCAATATTGCCAACAATATTGCCCATCCTTACCTTACCTATTCTGCCGCCAAACAGTAATATCAGCATTACTGCATTCCGGTTTTCAAGGGTAAGGGTGCTGGTGAAATTACAGGCACATGGGATTATGTTCCAGGGTGACGGGCGTAGTGGCAGTGCTCTTCAGATCTTTGCGATTTACAGCTAAGTGGCACTGCAACTGTTATGGACAGGCGTGTAGCTTAATAAAAAGTCGTGCGCCTGACTTTTTCGTTCCATCACTTAATGTTATTAAAAAAATCAATTAGAATAAATACAAAACACATTCGCTCAATTAATTTATGCTGTCAAACTATCTTACCTATCCTTTCTACATTATCAAATCATAGAAGCGTTTCTTTTCTATGCTGATTACTATATCATCTTTCACATCACAACGTGCGATCAGATTGAGGTGTCCTTTAAAAAAATTGAAAGTTCAATGATGATATTACGGTGTAGGTGATACGGATTTTACAAGTTACGACGTTTTGATATTGTATTGAAATTTCAATCAATGTTCTGCCATCTAGCGGTTAATTGCTGAACGACGACAGATTGGAGTTATTAATTTAGCACTCCAAACAAGAAGCAACCATATTGCAGGGGTATAAGCTTTACTTTAGTTTCTTGTAACAAAAAAATATTTCGATAAACAGAAAATTGAAAATTTACTTAAATAATAATTTCCGATGATATGAAATACCACCACGGGTAATATTTAACCATATCATATCATATCATATCATATCACACTGAGCTCAGATAGGTCTTTCGAGACCTATAGTTGGCACGCGTCGGATGCTAACTAACCACTTCTACTGTATTTATTGTTCTGTGGTCAAGAGTGTAGCAAGTAGAGTTTCATGGTAAGCTTACACCAGAGGGAGATGGGATGGTGTACAGGGCATCCCACGGATACAAGAGAAAGTACTTTAATTATTGTAGATATGATATTCTGATTTATCGACATTATTTTATTTTTAATACTAAGTAATATCAAAGATATTTAAAAGTTGCTTACCTCTTTTGGGAATGAAACCGGCCAAATGTGAAAAAGGTCCTGTATTTTTATATTGGTCGAAATGGTCAATTATGAGGATTTATTCTTCCTTCGCGCTGTTAATACTTGTCAACTTATGTCTCAGGGTGATGGGCGCAGTGGCAGTGCCCCTCAGATCTTAGCAATTTAAAGCTCTGAGTGGCACTGTAACTGTTATGGGCAGGCGTGTAGCTTACCATTAGGCGTACGACTTGTTCGTCCCGTCACTTTATATTAAAAAAAAGGCGTTTTAACTCAAAACGCGTATTTTTTCGTTAAAAACCGAATTACTTACTTCCTATAAAACCATTGACTTACAAATAAATGGACGACGGGTCTAATACAAAAACCACGAAAAAAATGTCCCAAGTCAACCTATTCGAAATTTAAATTGTAATGTCATCGCAGTATCGCGCTGTCAGTAGAACAAATGAAGACTAAAGCGGAGTGTCGCGCTCTGTATACGATTTTAGCGCCTTACAAGTGCGGACACTTTTTAGCGCGGACCCGACGTCCATATAATTGTAAGTCAATGTATAAAACATTAAAATTTATGTATATGTTCAAGTTTATTACACACATTTAAACAATTTCCTACTGGCCAGATATGTTTAAAAATAAAAGGGAAAAAAGATTTTCATATTTTTAAATAAAGACTGTTTTGTCCAGAACTACCTTAAATATAGTTGGCCTCATTTTGAGTTAGGCAGATATAATGGCATTATCTCTTGTTTGCTTAATAGCATTTATATTTAATAACGCCTTCTGTATGCGTCATGCCTTGAAATATTCATTACAAAGCATTGCGGAACGTGTAATCGCTTTCAGTCTGTGGAATACCGTACTTCCTCTTTCCGTTAGCGCTCTTGAATATAGGTGATAGGATTAAGAATTGTGTAGCAATCCTATTATGTATTAGAAGACTACATTATATTGTAAATGAAACAGCTTAACAATAGTATGAAGATAATTTATTGCTTGAGTAGCCGAGTTGTTATGGCCGAACATTTGAAACGTACCTCAGCGAATCCTACAAATAAGATTTTTGAAATATTTAGTAAGTCGTAAAACCAAGTATAGTTATAAGGGAGACCATCATAAACTACTTACCTACTGTAAAATACTTCTAAAATGATGTACAGAAAGTTTTAATTTTTTTTTTGTAATGTCAAGTGACTAAGCTACACGCCTGTCCATAACAGTTGCAGTGCCACTCAATAGCTTTAAGTCGCAAAGATCTGAGGGGCACTGTCACTGCGCCCGTCATCCTGAGACATAAGTTGATAAGTCCCATATGCCTGTAATTTCACCAGCACCTTTACCCTTCAAAACCGGAACACAGTAATGCTGACATTACTGCTTGGCGGTAGAAATAGGTAAGGCAGCAGTACTTAGAGTTACCTTCACTTCAATTGAACAATGAGCGATCCCGCGGGCAATCATATTGGCTCTTACGGACAGCGCTCTGCGTTCACTTTCAATATCATCATCGTCTCTGGATCAGACGTCACCAGGTGTACTTAAATCTGGTAACCATCTCAAGAGCCAATGCATTGCTCCACGTGCCTGCAGCAATATCGTTTACCACGAGGCGCTCGCTGTTAAACGTTACTTGATGTTATAAAAAATGTTCACCTGTTACTCGTCAACTTGTAAGCATGTGCTGTTACTTTCAATATAGGATTATTAGTGACACATAAAGACGGTTAAATGAGCAGCTAATATCTGATTCCGACTCAATTCGGGCACATAAAGGCACATTAACACTGGAGCGACTTGAGTGGTGCTAATTGACGTTTGGACGACTGTCGCAACGTTCCGCATCCCTATTCTGATTTCTCGAATTGAATACTACAATATTTAACGAGAAAGATTGTTAAAACTTTGATATTGCAAAAGATAATAAACATTAAAACAAGCATGGGCCTTATTACCCTATCTATAAATATTGTTCCATTGTAATCGAAAGTCGTCGTAAGATATTATTTCCATTGCTTTTTTTTTAAGGAAATATCATGTTTTCTTTTAAGACGAACTCGGTGGCCCAACGGTTTATATTATAATGGGTTCGATTCCCGGTAGGATCAAATTGGGAAATGAATTTTTCAAGTATCAAATACAGTTTAGTTATGTTTGCGCCACACATAGCGCCAAGAGCATTTTGAGCATTATTTAAGATTGAAATTGAACAAGTAGTTAGTTGGCTAACGGTAGTCTCTCTCTAATTGTTACAATTGTTGTTTTCCCAAAAGCAAAACAAATCATTATACACTAAGAGACATACAATTACCTATAATGTGCATTTCATTAACATTGGTGAAATTACAGGCACATGGGACTTTTCAACTTAAGTCTCAGGGTGACGGGCGTAGTGGCAGTGCCCCTATTTTTGCGATTTAAAGCTCTGAATGGTGCTGCAACTGTTACTGACAGGCGTGTTGCTTGCCATCAGGCGTACGGCTTGTTCGTCCCGTTACTTGATATTATAAAAACAACAAAAATAAGAATTCAAGTTAACTATGCCACGGCATCAAGACCCATTCTTCTTATGTTTATTTATCACATGTTCTTCGAACATGCGAAAAGCACGTTAGATTAAAACGGACTCTAAATGTCATGTGGGGAATTCGCTGCATAGAATAGCCTGACAGCCTTTTACCTATCACGTCGCAAAAGTAAAAAGCCCTTCCCGCCAATGCGCGACTTCGATTAACAGAACACATTCAAACGACAACAGCGCCATCCGTTCTGCGTGTTTACCTGATTTTAGCTGTCAAACCAACAAACAGTCGAACAACAACTCAGACTTGTTGCGACACGATCGAGATCATCTATCAAATCTAATTTGTTGTAATAATGGTACACGGTATTAGTTATTTTTTAAATTTAATTTGTCAGTTTCTCAAAAATACAATTTTTAAAATTTAATCACGTCATTATTTTGTTTTTTTTATTTATATTCAGGTTATAAAGACCCAAAATACGTACCTGGGGGTTGATTCAGAACCATACGATAACTCAGTTGTCGACCGATTTCTTTCATTTTTACTCACAACACCCGAATCGAACATCTGACTGTCGTTTTCGAAACCGAACCGAAATGACATCACACTCGTACGTTAACTCGACCTTCTCGAACGACAAAGGCTGCAAACGTTATTCGGAACACAGTTATCGAATGAAAGTTACCGAATGTCCTATTGTGCACAAAGCAAGAATGTAATATGGAAATCTCTTATTATTTATATATTAAAGTCTGAATTTTGTTCATTTTTATTAATTTATTTTAATGCAAGTCTAATGCATTCCTATATTTTAGACCTTTAAAATTTAAAAAATGTATATAAATGATTTTCATTTTTCTATTTCACCGCCTAACTCCGTAAACGCTGTTGGATGATCGCTTAACTCGGAGTGTTTTCAATAGCTCGGAAAGCGCCTTTCGATTCGAGAACGTTATGCAACCGAAAGATTCGGTTAAAATATCGAAGAGTTCTGAATCGGGGTCCTTATAGACTAACATATATAATAATGTAATAAGACAATGACTACTACTTATACGTATTGTCTGCGACGTGTGACGCAACGTGGTTGGCCGGCAGCTGGCCTCGGAAACGTCGATACATGACACCCTTCAGCCAAAACTCATCCTTCATGAAGATCGACAGATGTTGAGTTGGTACTCTCACCACAAATGAATTAAAATTCACATTGTCGCGGGACCCAAATTTAACATTGTAACATTGGTTTTTACCCGTATATACTCCACAATATTGGCAGTCTTTGTGGAGCAATGAAGGCTAAGTAAGATGTTAAGCATTATTGGTATGATACGTAAAATAAATCGGATATGATTCGGCATCTACTGAGGTCGGCGGAGATGTCACTCAGACTATAATATATGCATAATTATATATCTAAAGCTCTCGTGTATCACCGGACAGCATCTTAGACGGTACTATCTCATGTGACCAAGACCCGACACTTGATTGATTGGTAATGATCATGAGTTTCAACTTAGTGACGTTTAATTAAGTGGAAATTTTGGCAATTGTTTATGCTACGTTGAATCGTTGAATGTACGCTCAAGTGTTAAGTTGAAAGACACAATTAAATAAGGTACTCATATCAATTCGCACCCTAAGTGTAATGAAAATACCATCTGCAAAAGATAACTTTTTAGGAGAGACGTTTTACGAAGATTCTACGAAGGAAATTTGTCGATAACCTTTTATGACTAAATAGAAAAGTTATAAAATTTCACATATACATAATTTATTTCAAAGAGTTCGTATTATTTTTATGAATTTCATGCGATAAAAGCACTTTGGGCGTTATAATCACATGTGGCTTTATTAATAGTACGATGTATTTACGGCCACAAGGATTGTTAACCTCTTAAGAGGGAGCAGAGGAAAAATTCCTAATCTTCGATTTGATTTTAGAGGGGTATATCCGCTTTAAAGTTAAAAATAAAATATTGTATGAGTAACTACACGATATATTCAAGCATACACTAATCAGAAACATAAAACAATAAAGTTTCCTCGATTCATCCTCGAAATGCTACAGGTTGTTAGGACAAAAATTAGATAATTAAGCATGATCATTCATTTTATGCATGATCGAGAACTGTCACTACGGATTTTTTTTTAATCCCTTTAGTTTTAGAGTTATTCCGCTAAAACGAATTTGGTACTTTTAATGCGCAAAATTCAACATCTTCTGTCGCATGTCACGCTAACTTCAGGAATATATTTGTTTCACAAATTTGGGCGGAGCCAACGTCAAAACTTTTTTGGCATGCTCCCTCTTAATGGAATAACAGCCGTTCTATGTATATCTATTTTCTTATGTATTTATTTATTAAATATAGTATAATCTCAAGACACATTTACTTAAGTACCAAAAGACATTAAAACGTTGCCAAATTAGGTGGTGCGTCAGGCATCTTTGCTGATACCCGAACAAACGGCTTTATTGCAATAATTCGCACAAAACGGCATCGCTGGTGCATTGCCTGCGGCACAGTGACAATGGTGTCCCGAAGATTGCCTCTAGATTTATTTGTCTTATCTAGACATTTTGGATGATGGTAGTAATTGGAGTCGTATAATACTTAATTGAGTAGGTAATAATTTAATGTATTTAACAAGCGCAATTACAGCCAAAGACACCAAGAATATAGCCGACACGTTTCGCTAGGGGGTGATTGTTTGACGCTCAGTCGAAGAAAAGGGTTGTTGATTCTTTGTTGTTGAGAAATACAAGCGCAGCAACTTCACATTGTGTGCGTTACACAAATGCGCGTTTGTATCGCTATATTTACTGGCACTGCCACGATATAACAGTGCCTTGTTAATACTATTGGAAGTAGAAAAAGGCAATAACTTTGGACAAGCTTTAAACAATCTTCAATATAATGTTCAACACAATGGACATCGCGTATCTCCTTTCAAACCGTGTTATCGACAGAATACGGCCACTGCACCAGGATCGATCTGATGCAGTTGAGTGCTATATTTAACGACTAGGCATTTCAAGAGAGACTTGTTTTTTTTTAGAATTACTATTACAATCGTGGATGCCAAGCTTTTAAAAATAAGTATATTTTCCAATCTAGTGACTAGATAGCTTAGTCCAATAAAAGGGTTAATTTTGTACACAAGAAACGGTTAGGAAACTGATTAGGTGCAAAAGTAGTCTTGATTCTTAAATAAACTGTATCATTGACCTGGATAACCAGGCATTATTTAGTTTGTTATCAATATCATCCAGAGATCAGATATATTTTTTTTTTATAATACTAAGTGACGGGACCAACAAGTCGTGCGCCTGGTGCTAAGCGACACGCCTGTCCATAGCAATAAAGTTGCAGTACCACTCAGAGCTCTAAATCACAAAGATCTGAGGGGCACTGCCACAGCGCCCGACACCCTGATACATAAGTTAACAAGTCCCATGTGCCTGTTTCTCCAGCGCTCTTACCCTTCGAAACCGGAACGCAGTAATGTTCACATTACTGCTTGGTGGCAGAAATAGGTAAGATGGCAGTACTTCCATGGATGAACTCTTTCACAAGGAGCTCTACTGCTACTAATAAGAGTAGATAATAATAACTACCTGTACAATCTGCCGACTAGTTCATGTCTGTATGTCTGTGGTGTGTCTGTGGTCGTCGACAGACTGCACAGGAATGAACTTAATACGATAGGGCAAGAAGAACTCTAGCGCCCTTAGGTGTGTGTCTATCACCCGAAGTACCCTTACAGGCCCTAGTCCTAACCATATAAGTGTCCTGAATAAATACATAGATAAGTATGGGATATCTGCACCGTGAGACCTAAAGCAACAGACGGACGGGGGGAAAACAAGATCGATCTACTGATGGCTAAAGGTGTCTTGACCACAGTGAGAGGATGCTAGCAGGAGATAAATTAAACTCGACTGCTGTTGAAAGACTGATTTTAATAATAAATTATTTGCTATACATACAAATTTAACACTATTATAAAAAATGTCTAAAATCTAAGTGTCTCGTTGGTGTAACGTGCCGTTGAAGTATTATCTTGCAACCTGGTTTTGAGTCGTTCGTCTTCTGAGTGGAATGTTCAAAGGTTGTTTGAACACTACCAATAAAATCCCGAAATGATTAAAAGTAAAACGCAAGAAATTAAATTAAAATAGGTATATTTAGTAGCTCCTTGTGAAAGAGTTCGTCCAGGGAAGTACTTTAACCTTACCGATTTCTGCAGACAAGCAGTAACGCTCACATTACTGAGTTTCGGTTCTGAAAAGTACTGGTGGAATTACAGGCATATCATCATCATCATATACTGCCTGACTTCACCCACTGCTGGGTATAGGCCTCCAAGTTTCTGTCTCATCCAGGTTCGCCCCCCAATGGCTGCGATGTCATCCGCCCATACAGGCATATGGGACTTTTCAATTAATGTCTCAGGATGGCAGGCGGAGTGGCAATGCCCTTCAGATCTCAGGCGTGTCGTGAGGGGGCACTGTCACTGCGCCCGCCACCCTAAGATATAAGTTTATACGTATTTGGCGTCTATACGTATATAAAAATTACAAAGACACAAAGGAATAAATAACACAGTGATTCAGAATCCATTCTTGTAACACTTTAGTACCCCTTATATCAGAAAAAATAAACGAATTTGCATTCGACCAACATTATACATTTCCGTTACTAAATCGTAATAACACACAACTCGGCATAAAGCGAACGTGACGATTTCGCATGTGGTCTGAAGGATGCTTGAAAAGCCGTCGATCAAAAACGCGCGTGCGGTTGTACAGACAAAATTAGATTTGTTAGTCCGTACATCACGTATGGTACTGGTCACGAGTGGCGCCACGTACCACTTTGTGCGAAAATTGACAGAAGAAAAAAGACAGTTTTGGAAGCTAAAATGTATTTTATTCAGATAGACAATTCGATGCCTTACTTTCTCATACATGTATATCATAAAGAGTGACTTAGGAGATGGCAAAACCTTCTATTTATTTTAAATCTCTTGTCAAGGGTGTCAATTTGGATGCATTACTTTAAGGGTCGTATTGTAGAACTCTACTCAATGCTCTAGTCAGGATTTGAGTATGGTTTAAAGCACTCAAAATCATACTCAAGTCCCTGCCATTAGGGTCGTATTTCCAGTGCTTGTGTTTCAATTGCAATCCTGACTTGAGCATTGAGTATAGTTCTAGAATACGACCCTAAGAATAGGTAAGCCAGTGGTGTGAATATAAATAAAATTAAATAAAAATAAAATTGTTTATTGAATAACTTATTGCACAAATGAATAACCAAAGACTAATTATGGGAATAAATAAATGTAAAATATAACACATATACCTACCTATACGCTTAAATTAGGCGACATTTATTTTGGGATAATTAATAAATTCTCTGTATCGTCCTAGGATATATTTTGAAGGAATTCTTGGAGAATTTTCTTAACCTTTATGTGACAAAAATGATGTATGGCCAGTTTGGTGTTTAATTTATTGTACAAAAATGGCCCAAGAAACAAAAGAAAATCTGGAAATAAACACATATTTTAATGATAGAATTTTGGAGGTGACAATATCTTACCGTCTTTTGTTGGTGTTTTCAGTTCTATATGACAGTGCAATGTGCTGTTTGAGAATACGAAGGAAATCTCATGTGAAATAAGCCTGAAAAATTTTTATACATATACTCGTACAATGCATTTATAGCATTTCAGTTATTTGGTGCTTTAAGATACGAGTTTGAGAAAGTAAAGCGACGAATTTGTACTTTGGTTACAATATAGCCATATTGTGGTCATATGTCAAAACTGCTTTTTATCACATGACAAAAATAATACAAATTATGTTTAGGGTTAAGTGGGGTAAGGGGAATACCGGGGGAAGCAGGCTTCGAAGTCTTAACTCGTAATTTAGAGGGTTTAGCACTATAGTTTTCCAGTCGATAAAACAGACAAACAAATTAGTTGAAAGGACTTTAACGATTACCTATCACAAGCTAGAAACATGATTTACAGAATTTTGTTTCTCCGAAAACCTTTAGACTTTTATTGAATAGATTTTGTTTCATTTGTCCGAAAACACGTTATGGTTTTTTACAATACACGGCTTGTTGTGCGGCTTTTTCATATACTAACCTGACCTGAGCCCAAAGGAGGGGGTCGTACCGTCTAGGTAATGCAATCAAATTCGGTCTGGCACTCGCCGGCCGCTGCCGCGGCACGCTCGCTATGCTCTCTCGGCTCGTGCGGCATTTTCATATACTAACCTAACCTAAACCTACTGGAGGGGGTCGTACCGTCTAGGTAATGCAAACACACATATAACAGGCTCTGGGATACTCCTCGATTCAGTTATAGGTTATTTATTGAATACTCAAGACCATTGTTTTTAAATTACATTTCAGATGACAGCAAAAACATAGCACAATGTTATGACGAAAATTACGTAAGTGGACTTGTTGTGCACTAGCAAAGTACAGTCCAGAATTTTGGAGCTGTATGGTAAAATTGTATGGCAGTACAATTTTATTTAAGAATAGTAATTTTGTCGAAACGCATTTTCAGCAATCTAAATTAAATGGAAAACATACAGTATAACAAACATGATTAGACCAAACAAACTTCTGCCCAAAGAATACGTAAGTGTAATAATTATTCTAACGACAGGTTTTCGAACAAACGATACTTCTGCTGTAAGACATTTCTGTGTTGCAAATTTATACCAAAACTTTTAAATTTTTTATTGAATCGATATTAAATTATTTTTTGTGAAATTACTCCACTAGTTTGTTATAATTATTAATAAAATTCCTTTGATCCGGCCGGATTCGAACCGACGTCTTCTAACTTACTAAAAAGTCGTTGAAAAAACCAAATACAAAGATACGACGCAAGCACATAGAAAAATTCATGAGGTCCGCTGGTGCGTTCAGTGGCTTAGTTGGTATAGCGTCTGACACGGTAAGCTAGAAGACGTCGGTTCGAATCCGGCCGGACCGAAGGAATTTATTCTGAGTGTTCGATCTTTGTATTAATAAATATACCAAAACTGTCATCGCACTAATGAAAAAAAGTCGAGCCGTTTTCGGACTAATGAAATTCGAAAAAAAGAAATGCGAGTTTGTGATAGGTTACCGATTTTAAAGAGATGTCGCTACGATGCTCCACATCTAAAAGGTGAAAAAAAAAACAAATTTGGCTATCATGACTTTTTACCCCTTTAAATATATATCTCATATAATTAAACATTTCATTCAATATTGAGGTTAAGAGAACGGCGGGTAAATTAAAAATTAAGAGTTCAGCTACAGTTTATTGGCAATAAATAACAGAATGATATGCCCGGAGTTTCTACTCTGAGAGATCGAATCACAAATCAGGATATCCGCAAAAGAACCAGAGGATCGGACATGGCAGTTTGCGATACAGTGACCAACTCGGGGCGAAGTTTTCTCGAGGGACGACTGCGTACCAAAAGACGCAGTGTGGGTAGACCACCAACAAGGTGGATGATCTCTTGAAGGTTTCGGGAATCCGCTGGATACTAGCAGTGATCGATGTGGCTTTCTTTCCTCTGAAATGTTGATGCTGAAACAAGTGAAACAATGCCGTGTTCTAAATGCCGCAATTTGCACGTTTTCGGCAAATGGTGAAGAGCAATGCTACGATGCGGCATGGACGTGGGTTCAAGTCTCACCGGGTCGAAGAAAAAAAAAATATTAATAATTTTTAACACGAAGATCGAACACAAACGAACATCGAAGCAAATGATAATTTATTCTTTAAAAATTTAAGAAAATATTTAACGAATAAAAGCTATTATAAAATTGAAGAGTACATGAATAAATAATTAAATAACGTACAAATATTTCAACAATTACTTTCCAAATGAACACAATGAATCAAACTATAAACACTTAATAATTAATTGAGACTGAGTATATATACATGTAATAATAATTAATATGTTCTCTCGACCTTCTCCGTGACGTTTTTTGCTTTAGTTTTAGAATTTATTTTGACATCAATTTTAAATTTTGACATTCTTTGTTTCTCAATTCCTATTCTAAATTTTTATTTTTTATTTTGTTTCATTATATTTTCTTATATTGTATTCAATATCTTGACTTGCAGTGCCCTATCCAGGGTCATGCACTACACTCTAGTCGTAATGTAACACATTTGTGACACCTGTAACAACAAATAAATACAAATACACACAAAAAAATTTCTTCGACCCGATGGATACACTAAACTTGTCTTTGTTTATTAGCTTTACATGTTTTAACAATCATTATTATAATTATATTATAATTTTAATACTTACGATGTATTTGCCGGAAACGTGCAAATTGTGCTAAAGGTTCTCTTCCCCCAAAACATATTGCATATATATAGGTACTGCTTAGTGGCACTTCCCTGTGGTACTTCCCTGGACGAACTCTTTCACAAGGATCTCTCCTGTTACTAAAGTGTTCTGTGGATAATTTAGCTCAAGATTAATTTAAACAACACTATTATTAGATGCACAACATGTTGCACGCAGTGAAGTGTTCAAATGGATCGTGATGACGTTGTGGCTCGCCGTCGTGTCGTGTTCAATCCGTGTCCTTTACACGCGCGTTCACCCAGAATAACCTTACTTTGAATTTCATATTCATCTCGCACGAACTGAATTACAAATATAATTAAATAAATCATTAATTTTGTGATTTTACGTTGTGTTATTGACGCACCACACTTAGCACTCTTGGTTTAAAGCAGGCCAATATAATAATAATTCTTTAAATAATAATAATAATAATAAACTACATTAAAACAACGAAATAAAATATATCAATAAATCAATTACTTCTTCTTTTTCGTCTTCAGCCTTTAGTCATCTACTGTTGCGTGTTGGCCTCCTCATTTGCACGCCATTCTCTTCGGTCTTGGGTCATTTGCAACCAGGTCTTTTTGGTTACCTTGACTATATCCTCCGTCCATCTAGCCTTCTGGCGGCCGACGCTTCTGGTACCGGTCCTCGGTCTCCCGGTCTCTTATGTGACACCACTTTCTTCTGTCGCTCAGATTGACACCCAACATGGCGCGTTCCATTTTTCTTTGGGCTACCTGCAACTTTTGGATGCACTGCTGTGTGGGGGTCCAAGTCTCCGCACCGTATACCGTAACCGGCTGGACATAATGTTCGTAGCCCTTCGTTTTAGAGAAAGGGGCATCTTCTTACCTACATCTGAAAATTTGAGATACAATGATCGAAGAAACTCAAAGAAAACTTCTTTCGATCCTACTAGACACGAACCATGATGGGTACTTATTTGAAAAAAAAATCACGTTAGTAAAACCATCATGCATATTCAATAAAAACAATATGTTACATTTCAAGCTATATTAACGTCACGTGTTTGGCGTTTTTGAATTTTCTATTGTATCTGTCGTTTTTATTTATTCTTCTATTTATTTTTGTGGTTTTGGGCTTCTAAAAGACGTTCGCTTGGAAGTAAGCTTTAGTAAATGAAGGCGAAGTTATAAGACGTTCGGTTTAATAGTTAGTTTAAAGTGATTTAGAAACAGGCAGTGTCCAGAGAGGAGGTCTAATTGACCGGCAAACGGATGCGGCTGCAATATTCATGCCCCAGTTCCGACGAATGCAAGAATGGACTCAGTGATTGTGGCCGGTAGGCAGCGAGGGCCGCATGCTTTTTATTTACACTATTTCGTAACGGTATAGCTTGCTCATTTTCATTTAACATTGATTTGTGTTTTATTTAGGTTTCTCGCTAGCACTGTTTTAGCAGTTAAACACACATTTGAAGTTATATTTTAGAAAGGCAAAGGGGTCTACGCAAAACAGCAAAAATTGGCACGTGCTATCTGACAACGAAGTTTGAAAACTGATGGAGACGATCTCGACGAGATTGATGAATTAATAATAAGAAACTGGTTTTTAGGGATAGTTTTTTTTTCTGATACTAAGTGACGGGGCGTACAAGGCGTGCGCCTGGTGGAAAGTGACACGCCTGTCCATAACAGTTGCAGTGCCATTAAATCGCAAAGATCTGGACCAGGAAGGAATTGAAACAGGAAGGAAAAAAAAGACGGATGAAGAAATTAAAACTGAGTGGTTTTCTCGATCGTTGTATGGGTATACCTTCTCCTGTTGGATTGACTCCTCAGATAAACTTTTTTTAATAATTACGATGAATTCCAACAAAATGGCACGAAACATGTATCGAAAATATATATCGATGCTTGCTGTTTCACTTCATCCCTCCGCGCAGCCATTATGGCTGCGTGTTGACTCGGACGGACACAGTGTTCTAGCGTTAATACAAATGTTACCGTAGTTACTTTGGTCTGCGAAAATAACGTTCCGAATTCAAGGTGTCTTCGACATCGGAAGATGGAATTCCGATTTAATGTGCAAGCCCTCATAAATAGTATACGACTACTCCGGACCGTCATTTTTCGTATTTGGAACTGATATGGATCCAACGCAGTGTGCAAAAGCTCTCGCCGCTCTTCACCGTCCAAACCGGAACGCAGCAATGCTCACATCACTGCTTGGCGGCAGAAATAGGCAAGGTGGCAGTACTTCCCTGGACGAACTCTTTCACAAGGAGCTCTACTGCTGTTAAATTTAATTAAGTAGGATTTTACTCTTCAAACATACGTATATATAGAAAATTACATGATACATTTGCAAGGTGTAATAATACGGCTACTCTTATTCTAATTTGTTAACGAAAAGGACTAACCCTTTACTATTGATGTTTTTCAGTCTCCGCCTGTGTTCTCTGTCGTACATTGTCGGAACATAACTAACAAACCTAAGTGCTGCTATGGTTAGCTTGGTACCAGAACCACTTCGGTCTACATATTGTCTGCTTACTTATGGAATAGCGGCTTCATTTCTTTGTACGAGCCGTTCTGAAACTCCAAAAAACCACTCCAAGAACATCCTAAGTATTTAATAATATTAGGATTTTTTAATAGACAACAACGACCCTGAATCAAAATAAACCCAAGACGACAATAATCCATATCAAAGTTTCTGTTCCTATAGTCCGGCCCTAACCGACCTACTCGAAAGTGAATAAGCCAAAGTTTACACAGAGATAGAGCAGGCGATCATCTCTATAGGGCACAGATTTATGTATAGATGTAGAATGTAGATTCTAGTGATGGAAATTCATATCCTCCCTTGGGTGTCATAGTTAATATGATACAATCACAGATACATAAGTCACATTTACTTAAAATAACGTTATCAGCACAACTATTTTCCACTTCTATCCACTTTCAATTGCATATAACTTATGCAATGAAAAAAAAAGATTAAGAAGTAAAGTGACTAAATATGAATGAATGAATGTCAGTACAGAGTACTAAAAAAACCGACCTCAAAAGTAAGTGGAATTACGTCTATTTGCTAAGTTTTATTGAAATATCGCCTAGTTCGCCACTATATAGGACTTGACACTAGAGATAATAAAAATCGGTTCTCACTACTCAAAGTATATTGAGAGAAAAACGCCTTGAATTGGAGAAGTAGCAAAATCAACCATTAAAGTAATTGCTCCTAAATTAAAGTTAGGCGCTATTTATAAAAATGAATCATCATGCGTGAACAGCCACCCTTCGAGGTGGATGCTTTTCTTCAAAATGAAATGGGATCACTATGGAAGTACCCCTTTTCCAACAAAAAAAGAATCATGAAAATCGGTTCACAAATACCGGAGTTACCGCGTAACATATATACAAAACAAAGAACATACAGACGAATTGAGAATCTCCTCCTTTTTTGAAGTCGGTTAAAAAAGGAGAAAATAAAGTGACGAAATACTTTAAAAGAAAACGACCAAAAAGCAGAGTTTATGGAATGTACATAATATATGTACATAAATTATATATAATACATGTATTTGCCAAGTTTTATTGAAATTGGTTAATGGAAAGTGAGTGAAGTCCAATAAACCGGATTCAAGTGTCCAATACTTGCTATGGTTTGAATTGGTTAAAGCATTGTTTTAAGACGTACTTACTACCTCAACTAGAATTCAAATTTTTCCCGTACTTATACGGTTCATTATGCTTGGGTCGGCCGACAGCGACACTGGCTTTATTTCAGAATTAATTTTTTTACAAAAGAATTTAAAGCCATTTCAAAAATGTATATCGTATAGTATACGTGTTCTACTTAGTTCAGTTGATATTAAAAAAAATCATTGGTATCCTTACATATACCAATGATTTTTTACCGCGGTTTTCTTGTAAAATTTCCAAGTAAGTACAAGTATTTTTTTTCTATCGTGAATATTTTTAGGAATAGCGTTTTCACACCGTATAGTAATCAGTGTATATCCAAGTGAATGAATAGATTTTTAGTTTGGCCGTTCGTTTGCATGTGTGTGTGAATGTAGCCATGATCAAGTATCAATAAATGGCAGTCTTCTGAAGGTGGACATGAGTATTGTCTATGAGATTCGTCACATCGCCTCATATGGCCGAGTATAAAGTAGAATCGAATTGTGTTTTTTTTAATGGTTCGGTGGGGTGAACTCTCCAGTTGGCACTTTGCCCAATTGGTAGGATTTCGCTAATTACAGTGTCGCCGCCATTTTATAGATCTCTCCCTATAACCGTTACCTATATTAAGGGTGAAGTTTATATAATGTATTTGTATTCATTTATTGTCACATGTACATAGTTAGGTGTTACAAATGTGTTACATTACGAATAGAGTATAGTACATGACCCTGAATAGGGCACTGTAAGTCAAGATATTAATACAATATAAGAAAATATAATGAAACAAAATAAAATAAAAATTTAGAATAGAAATTGAGAAGCGTAAACAAAAAATGTCAGAATTTAAAATTGATGTCATAATAATTTTAGAACTAAAGCTAACAAACGTTATGGAAAAGGTCGAGTGGATATAATATATTAATTAATATTATGAATTCGTCAAAAATGACGTGTGTATAAAATCATTGTCAATTAGTTATTAAGTACTTATACTTTGATTCATTGCGTTCATTTCAGTGAGTGTAATTGTAAAAATATTTTTAATTCTTTAACTATTTATGTAGTCTTCAATAAATTTTTAAAGAACAAATTATCATAGGAAATGAAACTATTTTTCCGGATTTAAATCGCGTATATTTGTTTTTTTTTTAAACAAACCAAAAAACAAATATACGCCATTTAAATCCGGAAAAATAGTTCCATTTCCTGTGTGTAACAATCGCGAAAACCTAATAAATAATTCGAGAAGAAATTATCATTTGCTTAGTTTTTTTTATATCAGGCGGTATTGTATTGTATTATTGTATTTATACTTATAAATATTTTAGTTTTTTTTTGGAACCTTCTACATGTACTATAAAAAATATTTACGTGCTATTATGACTACAATATCCAGTGACAAGGCTAAAAAAATACTTGTATTTAAATCCTCACTCTCCCTTGTTACATATTTGTACGGGTGGGGCACGAGAATAAAGCGTTTATGTATAATGCGGGTAGAAGATAAATAAATAAATAACGAACACATTCACAAAAAAATCCTTTGATTCGGCTGGATCCGAATCAACGTCTTCCAGCAAATCGTGGCAGACCCTATGCCAACTAGCCACCGAATAAACTGGCGGACATTACGAATTCTTCTATGAGCTTGTTACAGAAACAAACATACATACACTCTATAATTATGTATAAACATACAATGTACGTTTTTTGTGTGTATGTTACGCGATTTGTGAACTGATTTTAATGACTCTTTGTTTTTTTAAGAGGGTGTTTAAATTTGAAGAAAATATACCATCTCTAAGGGTGGCAAACTAATGGTTGAATCCGGTTTCGAACACTTTCCTGTTTACCGAATTCAATAAAACTGGGTAATAGGTGTAATGGGGTGTTTTTTATAAAAAATAATGTAAAATTATAATAGCTGGATATATTTCTTCATTATCTAATGTACAAAGCAAGTTAAATTTGTTTTTATGTTAATAACCTCAAAAATTAAAAAAAAAACGAAAAATCTGTTTTGCAGCTTTTTCTCGGAATGTTTTTGATATTACAATGTTTTGGTTTGACACGGTAGAATGGAAGTCATATGCCAAGTATCAATTGCCTTACAAGCATATGAAATGCTATGGTATTACAAATGTTGTTCTACCAACCTCGCTTCTTCAAAAACTCCTAGTAGGTTTTCTCAAATCTGGAATACTGGAAAATTCACTCGCTGACATAGACTGTCTTCCTTAAGGCAACTTTTTGATTTTAATATAAAATCACCACATCAAAGGGTCTGCTTTTCAAGCGCATCACCAGTGGTTTTTCATTAACCGTCTACTAGCGAAACTAATATTGAAAACTTTTAGGGAACATTTTTCAAACTAATTCGATCTTCTCGACGTCAACAGATTGAATAAAAATTCAAAGGTTTTTTAATTTTTAATTTTTAGGAGACACATTTTAATTTTTTATTAATTTAAAAGCTACCCTTATTTTTTTTAATTATTTATTGCATAAACAGTCGACAACAAAGAGGTTACACTGATATGATTGTTCTTAAAGCTGTCCACTACTGCCAGTCAACCCGTGCCTATGGGGCAAGTAACAGGAAGTCATAACTGTGAAGAATCCTGCAACTAGTAATATAATCTATGCTCCACGAATATGTGATAGTGATAACTAATTGTATTTAAAAGTATAGTCAGAAATATATATTTTTCTTACATACCATCATCATCAATTCAAAGCCTCACTGCTGGGACAGTCTCGTTTTATATAATACTAAGTGATAGGATGAACAAGTCGTGCGCCTGGTGGTAAGCGACACGCCTGCCCATAACAGTTACAGTGCCACTCAGTGCTGATCGATCTGAAAGATCTGTGGGGCACTGCTTCTGCGCCCGTCACCCTGAGACATAAGTTGACAAGTCCCATGTGCTTGCAATTTCACCTGCTACCTTACCCTTCAAAACCCGAACGCAGTAATGCTCAGAGATCCTATTCCACCACGCTAGCTCAATCATTTGCACTGCGGGGGCTGGCGGAGGAGAATTCAGTTTCGATTTCCGGTAGAATCAACTTGGGAAACGAATTGTACTAAATTGGATCTGGTCTGGCTGCTTTCATACTACAGGAATTATTTAGTTTGAGACCAAGTGTTTAGTGTGGCTTTGCGTGTACTGTATTATTAGGTATATTTTAACCGCTTACGCGATGCGCTCCTCCTACCACAAAATGGCGGCTATTTGGTTTCGCAAATTAGAAAAGGATTCAGTTTAAATACAAGTTTTATAAATAAAAATTATTATTCTGCATTGCTAAATGAATACCCTCCGTACTACCAACAAAAACATCTCAAATAAAATGCAGTAATACACCGCAAATCCTGCACTTAAAAAGCACTAATGAAATTTTTGGTGTACTTGGATAAATATAATAATATTCCGTTTGAGTGGTTCTAACGTTTACCATGAAATTACTCCTTAAAGTATAGTTTATAAACATTTATATTCAGGGTAAACTTAAAAAATGCTACTTACGGTATGTTTTCAATAAATAAACACCGAAATCACCAGCCCAAACAAAAACACACACGATTGTCGTGACGTATTTTTGAAGTTGTTTATTTTTTTAAATGACAGACACAGGCATTAAAAACTTTATGGTTTGCTAGAGTAGTTGCCGAAATAGCAATTAATATTAGTTATTTTACCTTGTTATAACTTCGATATCCGATAAATCGGTATAAAATCATCACCGGCACCTCTAGGTGTGGTATGCGTCTACGGCTGCGTGTATCGCGTGAGCAGTAGCATGTGCGAATAATATGACGTAATAGGGTTCATATTTTTATATATGTATATCAAGTAAGTCTACTTAGATTCTAGTCCGGTATACCTGCGGGACGTACGACAAAATTTATTCCGATGCGACCCGTTTCGGACACATCTTGAGGCGAATAAATGACTCTTAGCAGAATAAAGAATGGTGTAGAGTTGTGTGATGTGGAAGCTTTTTACAGTAGCAGTAGAGCTCATAATGAAAGAGCTCAACTGGGGACGTACCGCTACCATACCTACCTATTTCTGCCACCAAACGGTTTTTTGAGCATTACGTGTTTCGTTTTTGAAGCGTAGGGTGCGGGTGAAACTACAGATACAACTTGTCCTTGTAGTTCCCTTGTATCATACAAGGGACTTGTGGACTGAATTTCTCAGGGTTTGAAGTTCTAACTGGTTCCGCGACTATTATGGGGAAGCGTGAATGAATGCGATAATGTGAATTTTAATTCTTTTATGCTGAAAGTACCGACCAAACATCTGTTAATCTTCATGAAGAAGGAGTTTTGGCCGAACGGCGTCATATATTTGGCGATTCCGAGGCATGGTACCTGACACTAGATTGCGCCACGAGTGTAGATTAGTTATTTAGTTTTATATACAATATCGTTTATTTTAATATGATAGTGTTATACTATATTACAGTAGAAAGTAGATACATAAAAAAAGTAAGAAAGTTTATAAATAGAAAATTTACTTATTCTTTGGCCGAAATAATTGCCAGCCTTGTGGTCCTCCGAGGCTTCTACGAGGCGAGGTTTCTCGTGTGGCCCGCAGGCACCCAGGATTTCAACCGCAAAAGGCACAAATCTGTAGCACTGAGCTTGTCCTTTTGCGGTTCTCGGTTTTTATATTAAATCATATGTATGTGGCACAGGCAGCTCCTCTGGTGTAATAAATTTCTATGAGCCACGATGACCACCTTCCATCGAGTGGCTCGTCCAGACTGTTCGTCTCAATTAGAATTTGATTTCATTTACTGGTTAACCAAGGTATTTTTAATAAAATGTGGAGTCCCAGGTCGACACTTTCATTCATTCACCATCTCATACAACCACATTTCATGACGAATATTAAACAAATATAATCATAAACAGCCTTATTAAAAATAACTACTAACTATCTAATACTGCCTCTGTGGCCGAACGGTTACCATGCCGGACTGCCACGCAGAGGTCCCAGGTTCGGTTCCCGGGCCGGGAGAAATATTTGTATGACCTACATTTGTTTCTCTCGTGAGTTTGGGTGTAATTTGTGGCTGTCTATATGTGTGTCCATGGCACCCGCGACACAAGGTTTCCCTAGTGCGGGGCTATGTTGAGTGTGTGTGTTATTGAGTGTGTGTGTTATTAATAATACATCGGTAATATTAGAAATAATGATAGTATATTGAATGAATGTAAAGTACACTGAAGTCTCCACGGATGTCATTGTTGCATAAAAAGCACATAAGATTTTGCTGATAAAGACAAGCCGTGGTTTGAGAAGGGTGTTCCTTACTCGTATGGGACGGACCATGCCGCGTATTGCTTGACACGGGCATATGTTACAATATTGTTATTATCCGTGTTACAATGTTGTTAACCACGCGGATATACGCTGGGAAGTAAAAAAAAGTAAGACAATTATTTTTAGCCGGATGGCAGGAATTTTTTCTAAGTGTTCAATCTTTGTATTTGTAATTATTTCAAATTAGTGGTGTAATTTCACAAAAATAATTGAATAATAATTATATTGAATAATAATAATTGAATTGAATATCATGGTGGTCAAATATAGTGACCATTCAATAAGCTTAAAAATTACAATTATTAATGCAACATCTCTATTCAGCCGCTGGTAGCTGTAAAGATACCTGGCTGACTGAAGACACAGATTGCTCACAGATGGCGCTATTGCAAAAAACGTCAATAAAAACCAAAAACAAAGATCAGCAACAAGCACACAGAAAAATTAGTAAGGTCGGTGGTTCGTTCCGTGGCTTAGTTGTTGTTGTTGTTGAAAATTATTCTATATTGAGTAGTAGTAGAGCTCCTTGTCAAAGGTTCATCCAGGGAAGTACTGCCACCTTACCTGTTTCTGCCACCAAGCAGTAAGTAAGGGTAAGAGTGCTGGTGAAATTACAGGCACACACAGCAGATAGGAGTGTAGCTTACCATCAGGCGCACGACATGATCGTAGCATCACTTATTATAAAAAAAAAGAGATGGTGTGTGTGACAACCCGCGCTGTGCAACTCGAGTGCACCGTGAGATTATGCGAATGTGTGTGTCCATAGACGGCGCGCGACTGTCGTGCACATATACGAGCCGCGATGCTACGTTTGTATGGAGTTACACTACTTGTTCTATTATATGCTATGGCTAGAGCTCGTGTCAATGTAGTCAGGGGCGTAGCGTGAGGGGCAGATGGGGCCTTGGCCCCGGGCTGCACAGAAATCGAGGTGGCGCGGCGAAAATATACGCGATTTAAATACGGAAAAATAGTTTCATTCCTAATTCATTAATAATCAAATTTAAAGTAAAAAAGAAATTACTAGATAGGGCTCGGCCGACTGATTGACATGGGACCTGTAAAGGGCCCGAAACGTCGGTTTGTTTGAAAAAACAAATATACGCGATTACTGAACTATTTTTCCGGATTTATCCGGAAAAATAGTTTCATTCCTATGTGTAACAATCGCGAAAACCTAAGAACTCGATATATTAATGAATTACTTACAATTTTTTTTATTAAAAAGAAAACCCACCTGATAAGTTTGCTTATCGGATTTTTTTTTATTGATATTACATTTATTCGCCAAGTTTTATAGAAATGGGTTGACGGATATTGCGCGAAATCGGATTCATAAGATAATTTGCCACCCTTAGAGGTGGAATATTTTCTGCTTATTATAATCTCAGTACAGAGTACTAAAAAAACCGACCTCAAAAGTACATACGTGGAATTACGTCTATTTGCTAAGTTTTATTGAAATATCCCCTATTTCGCCACTATACAGGACTTGACACTGGAGACTATAAAAATAGGTTCTCACTACGAAACTACTCAAAGTATATTGAGAGAAAAACGCCTTGAATTGAAGAAATAGCAAAATCAACCATTAAAGTAATTGCTCCTAAATTAAAGATAGCTATTTATAAAAATGAATCTTCATGCGTGAACAGCCACCCTTCGAGGTGGATGATTTTCTTCAAAATGAAATGGGACCACTATGGAAGTACCCCCTTTCCAACAAAAAAAAAAACCATGAAAATCGGTTCACAAATTATCGAGTTATCGCGTAACATACGTACCTACAAATAAAAAGAACATACAGTCGAATTAAGAACCTCCTCCTTTTTTGAAGTCGGTTAAAAATAGGACCAACACTAAGGTACCCTCTTTCTAACAAAAAAGAATAATCAAAATCGGTTCACAAATAAAGAGTTATCGCGTTTGTAGTAGATTAAAAAAATACAGAGAATTGGAAACTTCGTCCTTTTTTTTAAATCGGTGAAAAATTAATTCCTCTATTTGAGAAAACGATATCCTGAACAACACAAAGATGGTGACGGCAGGCGGACATAAAAACACAGCAATCGAGCTCAGCCGCGGATTGCGCCAGCATTCCAAACGCCGGGCAATAACTCACATGTGCTAATTTTATACAGTTTTGGAGAAAATTTTCTTGAAACTACTTTTGTATTATTTGATTTTTGTATTTCTTTTTATGTTTTTTTAATCGTTAAGGACACAGCAGACAAAATTCAAATACTAATAAGTAGAAATCACACATTTAAGAACTAAATAAATTTTTGAGAAATCACCATACGCCTTGATCAGTTATGAACAAAAATGTCAGTTACGTCAGTTAATGAGACGAGGGACGACATCAATGTGTATGTAGATAAAAATAGTGTATCACATCGTGACACCCTAGGGGTTCGATTTTAGATAACGGCACTCAAAAGGAGTGTATTTACCCTAAAGTTAAATGCGTTCCATTTGAAGGATTCGGAGAACTTGCAGTAAGCATAATGAAAAATGCTTTTTTTTTGTATTTCTTTTAATTTTCTGCTTTCTTGTCCCATTTTAGCCCCCGATGAAAAGTGATAAAGAAAGAAAAATAGTTTATTTAGTAAATTTGTACTTAAAGTAAAACTATACTTAGGATAAAAAAATTACCTGTACTCAAACTAGAGAATATTCTGTATTATGAGTACAAGAGCATCGAAATTCACTCCAGGGCAAAACCCAGAAAAAATGGTGGCAACATTTTTGACGAACAAATCGTGCGCCTGGTGGTAAACGACACGCCTGTCCATAACAGTTGCAGTGTTACTCAGAGCTTTCAATTGCAAATGGTACTGCCATGCGCTCATCACCCTGAGACATAAGGTGATAAGTCCCATGTCAGAATACCAAGAATGAAATATTATGCATTATTACTGCCGACATATTATGTCACACAATGTTAGATGTTTTGTTCAAATGTAAAAGTACTTTTATTTATTTATTAAAGACACAATGTAAACTTACAGTAACAACTAAAACGCTTACATGCTAATTACTTATACTACATACATATTTGATACGCTAAGTTTGCCTTATAAATTACTTTGCTAATGTTGTCGCAAAAGATGTCAGCATCCTGGACCTTAGCGACTAGACAATTAAGCAACGTGAGACTACGTTTCGTGGGCGCGTTGTTGTTTGTTCTTAAATAATTCGTTCTAGATTTTTATTTTAGCCTGTTAGCAGGATTTTATATGATCGAATAAAGTATATTCTATAGTGTAACAAATTAGCATATTCTTGGACAACATCCTTATGTGTTTCGTGTATTTTTTTGTAAGACCGTTATTTAATAGTAAATAACTTTTAGTAAAACAATTTTTCAATTTTGGCCTGTCTATAACACTTGCAGAGCCACTCAGAGCTTTAAATTGCAAAGATCTTAGAGGCTCTGCTACTGCACCCGTCACCTCGAGACATAAGTTAACAAGTCCCATGTGCCTGTAATTTCACCAGTGCCCTTTCCTTTCATAATCGAAACGCAGTAATGCTCACATTAGGTTGTTTGACATCTACTTTGTTCAATGTTCTTTGAAAGGAATAAAGTGCAGTATGATAGGTATCTGAGTTGTATATTGTTACCAGCTCACTGTCCCAGCTCTATTATATGGTGTGGAAACTTGGACCCTCACATAGAACACAAGAAAGAATCTGGAGGCTTTTAAAATGTGAGTTTTAGTAGCTGTAGAGGTCCTTGTGGAAAAGTTTATTCAGTGAAGTACTCCCGCCTTACCTATTTCTGCCAGCAAGTATTTTGAGCATTACTGCAAGGATGGAAGCTGGTGAAATTACAGGCACGTTGGATTTGTCAACTTATGAATCAGGGTGACGGGCGTGGTGTTAGTGCCCTTCAAATCTTTGCGATTTAAAGCTCTGTGTGGAACTGCAACTGTTATGAACAGGTGTGTATCGCTTACCACCAGGCGCACGACTAGTTTGTCCCATCACTAAGTATCGTAAAAAAAGAGCTTAACACCGGATGTTAAGAATTATCTCATGGTGTGACAGGGTTACAAATGTAAAAGTACTTATTAAACTTAAGAAAAGGTGGGACTTACAAACACCATTACGCGCAGGAAGATGTCGCAATTCAGCGACGTCACAAGGAACAGTAAGTTATAATTACTCCAGCTTATCATTCAGGGCAAAATTACCGGAAAACGAAGTGTAGAAGGCGATACTCCTGGTTAATAAATTCGTGGGAATAGTTCGGCTATAGTACAACCTCGTCCTTTCGAGAGGCAGTCTCTAATGTTAGGATTGCAATGATGTTGTCCAACTTTCAACAGGAGAGGAACCCCAAGTCCTTCCCCCCTTCTTCTCAGAAGATAGAAAACATCATCCTACTTGCATATACTATGCAAGTAGGATGATGTTTTGTTACACTGCGACAAAATTCTCTCACGAGTAAGCGATAAAGGCGATAGAATCTCCGGTTGCACGCGAGTTCAAGAAGGCTTTTCTTAATGTGTTCTCGGTTTTTTGTCCCCTCTTTGTTTTATTATGTAAATAGCAGTAGAGTTGCATGCTGCATTGTCTAGAGACTTGAATTGTCGATATTTTCTTGATGCAAATAAGAAATGTACCTGCAGCACGACCAGCACTGCCTTACGTGTTTTTCGTCCTTTACTTTTTTTATGATATCAAGTGACGGAACGAACAAGTCGTGCGCCTGGTGGTAAGCGACACGCCTGTCCATAACAGTTGCAGTGTTACGTAGACCTTTAAATCGCAAAGATCTGAAGGACACTACTCACATTACAGCTTGGCGTCAAAAATAAAATAGGTAAGGTGGCAGTACTTCCCTGGACGAATTTTTTCACAAGTACAAAGTACAAAGATTCGCAAGAACGTAATAGAGAATGTAGTACAGCGTCTGCCACGGTCACAAAGGATTTTTTTCTAAGTGTTGTTTTTTTGTATTAATAATTATAATTTCACAAAAAAAAATCTGAATATCATGATGGTCAAACTTCGTGACATTAAATAAACTTAAAAATTACGCCATATATAGAAATTCGTAATATTTGATGATTAAATCTGTAGCCCAGTTGATGGAGCGGTAGCCAAGTTGAGGCAACAGTCGAGTCGAAGGAATTTTCTTTGCATTAGCTCTATCTTTGTATCAAGAGAGTAGAGTAGAGTAGTAGTGGAGTCATTTCACAAAAAAATTGATGAATAAACTTTTATGTCCCAGCAAACTTTTAAGTCCAAACTAAAAAAAATATTTTTAACTGCTCAAAGGGAAGATGCTGAATCACCTCAGAGTCATCAAAATATGTTGTAAATTTCAGACGTACCTATTTTGTAAAAACTTACAAAATATCCTAAACTGAAACCAGTTTAGGATAACTGTTTTTTTTCTCCCTTCAAACATTTATTTTCTTCTTTTTTTATTCCACTTTTCACCACCTAAGGAAATGTAAACTTGACAATCGCTATCGGTTTTTATTGTTAAAATTACCATTATTATTTTATTTTATTTTCTTTTCTACTTTCGCGCTCCTCAAATAGCTTAATTCAAGGTCTTTACTAATTTTATTCCATAAATTGCCTGTTACACAAACGGGAGACTGTAGCTCCTGCCTGGGAGGTTCTGACTGAAAATCAGTGCTGTGCAAACTAAGTTTGTACAGCATATACTGAGCTCAGAATCCTCGCCACGAATCTGTAATCATAGATATAGTTTTGTGTTTTTATTTACTATTTATATGATTTTTCATTTGTATGTTTTATGTTTTTTTTTGTGTGTGGTAAATTGGAATTTGAATTTGGAATTTGAATTTTAGTATAAAAAGCATCATGACATATATTTATAATGAATAAAATATTGCAGTCTGTAGTCTTAATTTACAAATGCCGCGTATCGATGCACGAACACTATTTATCGACATTTACGGTCTCTATAACAGGTTTGGGTGGATTTCCCGAACCACATAATGCACTTAGTTGAGGATAAACGCTGCGGTACGGACAGAGACACCTAGTATACGTTGCAGGTAATTTGCGAACGAAAGTATATCTTCGTAATGTCCAACTTGAAACGAAATGTGTTTCGTTTCAAGTTGGAGGAGTTTGTGTGTAATAACTAAAGTCTAGTTTAAAAAGAAAAAAGAAACTAATACGATAAAGCTTTGTATTATAATAATTATTACAAACTAGTGGAGTAATTTCTCAAAAGTAATTGAATGTCACTGTGGTCAAACATCGCGACATTCGATAAACTTAAAAATTACAAATATTAAAGCAACACCTCTAGTCAGCTGCTGGTAGCTGTAAAGGAACCTGACTGAGGGAAGAAAAGCTTTCACAGATTTCTCATAGATGGCGTTAAAAACCATAAACAAAAATCTGAAAAAAATTCATAGGGTCTGCTTGTCCGTTCCGTGGCTTAGTTAGCATAGCGTCTGACACGGTTTCCTGGAAAACGTTGGTTTGAATCCGGCCGGATCGAAGAATTTTTTTCTTAGTGTTCGATGTTGACAATTAAAACGTGCCGTGCAAGATAAATACACCGAAACATACGCCGATTACCTTAGCTTTGCGCATTTTGAATGACATTTCGAAAGAAATTGACATATTTTATTGTTCGATGTCGAAATTCACAGACGTTGCCCTAGACATTATATGTAAGAAATAGATATAAGTAGTTCTAATGTTTTAAATGTTTATCATAATGTATATGTAATTTAATTAATGTACTTAATAATT
Source organism: Hyposmocoma kahamanoa (assembly GCF_003589595.1). NCBI lineage: Eukaryota > Metazoa > Arthropoda > Insecta > Lepidoptera > Cosmopterigidae > Hyposmocoma > Hyposmocoma kahamanoa. The sequence goes on along the minus strand of NW_020653726.1, from coordinate 17,276,539 downwards.
TGCTAATGATGAACTGTCACATTATCGATTTGAATGTATATCTGTAATGATAAAATTGTATTTGCACATTATAACAAACGAAATAGTTTCTTTTCCTATGCTAACAATCGCATAAACCTAATAACTGTTAGTAATACAAACTAATATTATAAATGCGAAAGTAACTCTGTCTGTTACGTTTTTATCTAAATCAAAAAACTAAATCGCTGAACAAATTTTTTGGTACAGATTTGAATTTTGATACAGAGATAGATGGAACCTAAATGAAGGACATATGATACTTTTTGTTACAAAAAGAAATCTTTAAGTGGGAGAAATAGTGGATGAAAGTAGCAGTAGAGCTCCATGTGAAAGAGTTCGTCCAGGGAAGTACTGCCACCTTACCTATTTCTGCCGCCAAGCAGTAATGTGAATGTTACTGCGTTCCAATTTCGAAGGGTAAGAGTGCTGGTGAAATTACAGGCTCCTGGGACTTGTCAACTTATGTCTCACGGCGCAGTGGCACTGCCCCTCAGATCGTTGATTTAGATTCAGATTCAGATTCATTTATTTCTCAAATATAACATTACAGTATAAATTGCACTACATGTCAAAGCATAAGAAATTATATTGAGATCGTCAGACAAAAAGGAAAATTGTAAGAAAAGCACACAATAATTAGAAAATTAATAATTCATTATATAATATTTGTCATTAAATTATATATCAAATATCATTATCCGTCAAGGATCGTCATAAGTTGATAACAATTATACGAGAGTATATTAATGCGGTAAAAATTAGAATAAAAATAGAAAATACTGAATTCGTTACAATTTAAAGTCCATAAATTCTTTTACGGAGTATATAGGATTTTTCAAGAAAAGGTCTTTCAGCCGGCGCCCAAATATTTCGTCAGACGGTTCAAGTGTGAGAGTAGCGGGTAAACGCTCATAGTAAGTAGGTCCGATGACACGCATTGTGATTTGAAGCTCTGATTGGCACTGCAACAGTTAGGGACAGGGGTGTTGCTTACCACCAGGCACAGGACTTCTTCGTCCCGCAACTTAGTATTATAAAATAAAAGTTTATACGGAAAACAGTACAGTAGGCTACTCGAAGTACTCATTCTACGCAGATGAAGTCACAGCCACAAGCTAGTATTGGATAATATTTATAGCAGTAGTGCTACTTGTGAAAGAGTTCGTCTAGGGAAGTACTGCCACCTTACCTATTTCTGCCACCAAGCACTAATGTCATCATTACTGTGTTCCGGTTTTGAAGGGTAAGGGTGCTGGTGAAATCACAGGCACATGAGACTTGTCAACTTGTCCCAGGGTGATGGACGCAGTGGCAGTACCCCTCAGATCTTTGCGATTTAAAGCTACCATCATGCGCACGACTTGTTCGTCCCGTCACTTGATGTTATAAAAAAAAACGAAAAACGTGAGACAGACTTACACCGAAAGGGCCGAGTTATACAGTATCACTAGGTTAGATTGGTATTAAAATTGGCACGTGCTTTAGGTTGGGAACTGGTAGAAGGATCAATATTAGACGAGCAGCAGTGCTCACTACAGCGATTGAGCAGAGAGAGCAGAAACAAAATGAGAATGACGACGCAAAGCAGTTAAGGAACGATTCAAAATTTGAAAACAAGTGGCCAGAGAAAAGATGGTAAAAAGGCGAGAAGACGATCGAAGAAGGTCACATCGTTACAACTCTACCGACAAGTGCTTACTTAGCACTTAAATAGAAAGTCAAAATAGCTAGTTATTTGAATCCTTGCTTTAATTCGCACACTCTTTGGCACATAAAATCACTACACTTCTGGTATGAGTAGTGTCTCACCCCTCAGCTCGGGTTACCATTCAAGCACTCTTTTAAGATAGTTTCATGGGAGTGAAACTTGATAAAGAACGTATGGCTACGTAATTTCGTACATTATAGGGAATATTCTATTCTGCATTTTTTTAAGTGATGGGACTAACAAGCGCCAGGTGATAAACGACACTTCTACCCTTAACAATGGCAATGTCATCCAGAAGGTATTAGTCTAAAGTAGTTATTGTTTATTTATTAAAAAACGTATAAAGTACGTAATAAACTACAATATTACAATATTATCAGCGTGGTGGACTATGCCTTAAGAGGGAGCATGACAAAAAAATTTTAACGTTGGCTCCGCCCAAATTTGTGAAACAAATATATGCCTGAAGTTCGCGTGACATGCGACTGGTGATGTTGAATTTTGCGCATTAAAAGTACCAAATTCGTTTTAGCGGATTAACTCTAAAACTAAAGGTATTAAAAAAATCCGTAGTGACAGTTCTCGATCATGCATAAATATAATTAATTATCTAATTTTTGTCCTAATAACCTGTAGCATTTCGAGGATGAATGGAAAAAATGTGAAAATTAGAGGTCATTTAGTGATTTTATCTATCGAGGAAACTTTATTGTTTCATGTTTATGATTAGTGTCTATGCTTGAATATATCGTGTAGTTACTCATACAATATTTTATTTTTAACTTTAAAGTGGATATACCCCTCTAAAATCAAATCGAAGATTAAGAATTTTTCCTCTGCTCCCTCTTAAGCTCTAGCCTGAGAGAAGACCGTGCCTAGCAGTGGGACGTGTAAATGGGTTGCTAATGGGTTGTACATGTATTGGAGTATAGCTGAAAACTTTAAAATAGGAGAGAAGTACAGTTATAAACAAAAAGAAAAATAAATTAAATGTTACGCAATAGTTGTAACTTTTTCATCAAAAAAAAAAAACCTACCTCAAAAGTTTGCTTATCGCTTCCCCTATATCGGATCCCCTCATCAGATTTTGACTTCTTGGTATCAATGGGACGGTTACGGACTCCTTTATACATTTTATACTTTTTTCTGGTTGTCATGGTGACGGTAATTTGTTAATTACATGTGTTGTGTCAAGTGAAAACTCGACTTTTATTTACAAAAAATAATTTAGTTTGTGATAGCCGAAACGAACCCGGAACAGCTACATCGATATCAGAGACCACCTCGAGAGTATACCCTTTCAACCAAAAAAATAAAATAATTTTCAAAATCGGTCCACAATTGACGGAGAAATCGGACAACATACATAAAACATACGTACAGCCGAACGTACATATATACTCCTCCATTTTTTTTGAAGTCGGTTAACAAAAATATTAATTATCCGGGATTGGGAACTCAAATTGTTACTAAATACTATTACTATGTAATGATGACCGAATTAAACAGTTTTATTTTATTTTTATTTCATTTTATTAAAGCGTTTTGAATAATAAAATAGCTTATAAAATTAATTTAAGTCTGAATAAAATAATGAACTTGTATTATGTACAAATTATTATAACTTATGTAGGAACAAATTCAGAGAGATCATTTCTTTATCATAGTTATTCTTCTTCAGTTTTGTTTAATATTGTAAGGTCATATTATCAAATGCAATTATTATATGACTGCTGTTTGAAACTATTTGGAAATATTTTTCGTTCCTAGATAAAAAGTAACCACTACTTTTAGAAAAAGTAACATGTGATACTAATCTTCCATCGTGATGCGACTCTACAACCTCGAATATTCTCTTTTGTTTTTAAACCAAGAGTGTAATGTAACACTGCTTATTACGGGCCTGATTCAAGTAAGAAAATCTTTTTCTAAGTAGCAGTCGAGCTTCTTGTGAATGAGTTCGTCCAGGGAAGTAGTGTCACCTTACGTATTTCTGCCGACAAGCAGTAATGTGGCTTTGACATGGGGCTTTTCAACTTATGTGAGAGGGTGACGTGAATGAGTCCTAGTGTCTCTCAGATCTTTGCGATTTAAAGTTCTGAGTGTTGCTGCAACTGCCATGGACAGGCGTATCGTATTAAAAAAAATTTGAAAGTGATTCTATTTTTATTTGACTGCCTCCGTGGTCGAACGGTTACCACGCCGGACTGCCACGCAGAGGTCCCAGGTTCGATTCCCGGGCTGGGAGAAATATTTGTATGGCTTACATTTATTTCTCTCGTGAGTTTGGGTGTAATTTGTGGTTGTCTATGTGTGTGTCCATGGCACCCGCGACATAGGGCTTCCCTAGTGCGGGGCTATGTTGAGATGTGTGCGTTATTATTATTATTTATGTATTTAAACTTTAATTAAATTTTTATTGAATTGATATTCAATTATTTTTTGTGAAATTACTCCACTAGTTCGTTATAATTATTAATACAAAGATCGAACACTCAGAAAAAATTCCTTCGATCCGGTCGGATATTGTAAGGTCGGATAAATCTGTCATAGATTTCTCATAGATGGCGCTACGACTAAAAAGCCGTTCAAAGACACGACGCAAGCACATAGAAAAATTCGTGAGGCCCGTTGGTTCGTTCCGTGGCTCAGTTGGTATAGCGTCTGACACGGTATGCAAGAAGACGTCGGTTTGGATCCGACCGGATCGAAGGAATTTTTTCTGAGTGTTTTTTCTGAGTGTTCGATCTTTGTATTAATATTTAAACTTTATTGTACAATATAGTGATGTACAAATGGCGGACTTTATGCCATAAGGCATTCTCTACCAGTCAACCATTGGGCCAAACAGAAAAATAAACAAAAGGTTGGTGCTGCACTTAAACAATAAGAACGCAGCACTAGAAGCTAATCGATAATTTATATGGTATAAAATAAATAACATAATATAAACACACTTCTTATACATACATAATAAACTTATATATATATATTATAATAATAAATAATATATACGTAAGTTGTTCTGTTTGTTGCTTGCTTTTATTTTGTTATATTAAATGCTGTGTACGTCTGTAATAGGTAGACATATAAGTACGTTAGTTATGTAAAGTACACTGTTATCAAAGAGTATACGTACTAACTGTTGTTGTTCCTTATCTATAAAATAAATAAATATAAAAATATAATACATGTACCCAAAGCAACATTATACAGATCTTAATGAACCCCGGATTAATATCCTGATTTAATAATCACTATATAATATGAAATGTTTAGTTAAGTTACAATTCACTGTCATTGGCAACGTTGCTTTTATGTAGGTAGATTTCCAAATGACTTAGAAGATTACGATAAACTGTGTTCGCCCATTATACTAAATACGCCTGGAGCAATTTTATTTGTGCAACGCACCGAGAAACACAAAATACACGAAGACAGAGTGAACTTTTGCAAACGCAGTACGCAGATGGCTTGTTATTTTTCTAAATGAATTATGGTATGTTGGTCTTATTTAATTCGCTTTCCAATTTTCAATTTTATTTCTTATTTTTTTTAATCGGCTATTTTTAGTAGCAGTAGAGCTCCTTGTGAAAGGGTTCGTCTAGGGAAGTACTGCCACTGTTCCTATTTCTACCGCCAAGCAATAATGTGTTCATTATTGTGTTTCAGTTTCGAAGGGTAAGGGTGCTGGTGAAAATATAGGCATATGGGACTTGTGAACTTATGTCTCAGGCCTCGTGAAATATTAAATAAAATTTCAGGATACTACACCCGAATATTAAGTGAAACTTTATGATTATATTCTAGAATATTTAAATTGCCACCGAAATTAGATAGAGAAAACTAACCTGAAAATTACTCATAAGACTTGCCAACTTTATGTTTCAGGGTAAAGGGTATAATGACAATACCCCTCAAATCATTGCAATTTGAATCTTTGAGTGACACTGCAACTGTTTTGGGTGGGCTCAATACTCAGTACTTTAGTACTTTTCCATAATGTTAATAACGTGTTACAAAATACGTGGACCCTGTCGGGCACAGCAAATGGGAGGAAGGGATTTTTCGATCATTCTCGGACTAGTGTTCACTACCTAATTTCCGTAGGTATCGATTTTTATTATTTAAATATTCAAGTGTATTATTGTGTAATTATTAAATAATATTTCACGATATACTACTTCGAATAATAAATAATATTGCTCGATAAAAAATCGAATACTTATATGATAAAAAAATGTCACGGCAATTAGGTAGTGAACATTAGTCCGAGAATGACCGTTTTAATAATTGAGAAATTATTATATTATTATTGTTCTATAATCTACATAAACATGTATTTAAGTATTATTATATAATAATATAATCAATATTGTACTGTATAAGACCGTATTGTTAGCCACATCATCCTACTTACATTGTCTCCAATGACATTTAATTTGGCGGTAAAACTTCAGACCAGTGCCTCCACCACTTATAGGATGGTAATGAGATTACAGTGACAGCTATCGCTAGCGACCCAATAAAATGTTTTTATTCAAAATATTGTTTCTTCTTGTGAGCGCTAGGGGCGCTTTATCATTTAACATACAAAATTATTCATAATTACTTCAGTAATTAACGCAGTCGCTAGCGACTACTGTCGCAGTAAACTCGTGATAGAGGGACGATAGCCTCAGGCTATGTAACTTATGGACAGACGTATCGCTTACCATCAGTTCCCCCCGTCATTTAGTATCATAAAAACAACTCGAAAAGGTTCTGAAAACCAGTGCTATGTCTCTGCCGCAGTATTTGTTGAGTTGCGCCTTTTTCAGTTCAATGCACTTTTAGGCATAAAACCATAATATTGCACTTGTACACATGTATTGTATTCAATAAATTTATTTATCAATACACATACCATAAACTCTCTATGATGTGTTCAAAAACCGCAAATTACGACTAGGTTAATGTTGCATTTCCACCAGAGATGTGCGACGTAGCGAAGCAGTGTGCGAGGAAAATATCCACCAATGGGATTGTTTCATTTTTGTAGCCTCGCTTAGCACAGCTCCGGTGGAAAAGGGTTAGCAGAGCGAAGTATTTATACGTACAAAATGGCAAGAAATGTGTACGAGGGATGCGGACGAGTAATGTGTGTAAAATGGTGTAGCAAACTAGAGCTACTGAAAGTATGACACTAACTGACACGATATCGCCAGCGCTCACCTCACCACACCCTACGCCGCCCGCGCATAGCTAAAAAAAAGTTCGTAACGCATCCTCGCACAGCTTTGGTGGAAAATATCACACCGTTTCACAGCACCGCTACACATCCTCGCACCGCCTCGCTACCTCGCACATCGCTGGTGGAAAGGCAGCCTAAAGATAAACTGTTTTGTTAGAACAAATTTCTTATCTGTGAAAATGCTATTTTTTTTTTAATTTATTAAGACTTTGGCAAAGCCATCAGCCTAAACATGAAGTTTGTTTCTGTAAATATGGCCGCCACAAAGAGGATAGGCAATTTGAGGCGGCGTATTTGGATTGACTCGGGATTCCTTAAAACGGGCCGATACGGATATTCTAGTTCGAGATTCATATAATTTCGCGTTTTAATCTTCGATTAAGGCACAATAGCACTATCCTATTCCACTTTAAACTAGATTTCACAAAATAATTGAAAGTCAAAATAAAAACGACATTTTTCCCTCCAAAAGGTCCAGAGCGAATCCTGAAAATGCTATTATTGATTACATCGAATTCGATTTTATATATTCAAATTTCGAACATCTCTGAAAAACAAAACAATTTGATTCGACCACAATTCTAATATCGGTCGAGATGAAGTTTTATTCAAAATGAAATGTCAAAAGCAAACAATTTTGACAAATTTCACAATTTACTTGATATCGAATGATATGATAGTTCAGGCCGACTCTAGTTTGTCTATGAATTAAAAAAAAACTACGGTTGTGTGACATGCGTGAGAAAAGTTTTTATTTGCCACCATTTCGCCAGTCGTAACATGCGGCTCCTGAACACATCATAGAAAGCTTATAATATGTGTATAGATATAGCAGTGTATGTAACTGTACATAATGAGGCATTAAAACACTCGTGTGATGAACCCACACTCGTATCTTAAAGCCCTTCATTATGTAGCAGTGACATAAACTATAATTTCTTTCTTTCTTTCTAAATTAAATATAGGAATTTAGTATTATTTGGCCGGTTTATTTCGTCTAAGCACAGCGTACATCAAGAGCATTATAAAGATTGACACTTTGGATTTAGAATCGTTCTTATTGCATGCGTCATAAAATTGAATTTAAATCTTCTTTTGTGTGTGCAGTAGGCGCAAAACAATATGAACTCATCCACTGAAGTCCTAAGAAAGATGCACATAGATTTAGTAAAAAATATGCCTGAGAGCGAAGGCACCAGATGTCCCCGATCCTGAAACTTAGTTTGCGATTTTATAAACATTAACCTTACCCTTTTCCGCGTTTCTTTTTTACTTTTACCGGGAACTGAGACGTTAGCTGTTTTTCCTTGAGACGGTCCAAAATCGTTGAAAGGATTTCGCTTTACTCGCTTTTCCTATTTGTGAGTTATCGTGAACAAAAATTCACTTTTAAGTTGTAAATAAAATATAGTAACAATTTTTCGGATCTCAATCGAGTATATTTGTTTTTTTTTCAAAGAAACCAACGTTCCGGGTTCTTATAGGTTTGTTTTAAAAAAAGTTTGCCCCTTCAACCGATAAAGGAACTATTTTTTCTGGACTTATATCGTGTACCTATTTTTCAAACCGTGCTCGTGTGAAAAAATCTGAAACGTCGCTTGGTTTGTTTGATGGTAAGCTACACGGCTGTCCAGAACAGTTCAAGTGTCACTTAGAGCATTAAATTGCAAAGATCTGAGGAGCAAACAATCGCAAGGATCAAAGCAACACAGTAGTAATGTTGGCATTACTGCTTGTCGGCAGAAATAGGTAAGTTACTTCCTTGGACGAACTCTTTCACAAGGAGCTCTACTGCTACTAAAAAGGCTGTTATTGTACATTAACTTGTTTTTTATTATTGCTGATACTACTATGGTTGATGTCAGAAAACAAAAACATTTTCTTTTTACAAAGAAGCGTACCTGAGAAATACTGCCACAAACACTAGCCCACAAAAACACCACTTGTTACCAAGCTTAGAGTGTCCAGATCCACGACTTGTTCAACTCGTCATTTAGTATCACAAAGGAAGTATTAGGGCCGAAACACAAAACTACGATGCGACGTCGCATTGCAGAAATCTACGAGATTGCACGACGCATCGCAAGAATTTGCGAATTGCTCCGCATCGCGCATTACTGCGATGTTAATCTTCTTTGTATTTTTTTCGTGTACTTTCTTATCAATAACAGCAGTGCAACACCCTTTTTACTTTTTTAAAATACGTTCAGTACGGTTGATGACCGTCGAAGAAATGGCTACCCGAACTGTGGTAGCAAGATGCCTTGCCACAGTTTCGACCCTTATACAAGGTCACTGCCAATAATTATCACTGTAACTTTATAAAAAAGATCTTCTATAGACCATTGATATTGAAAAAGGTTAAAAGAATAAAAATATTTCATTCAAGAAGAAAATCTTTCATAGATTTCTCACAGATGGCGCTGCGGCAAAAAATCGTTAAAAACCAAAAACGAAGATCTGGAACAAGCACATAGAAAAATGTGAGGTCCGTTGATTCGTTCCGTGGCTTCGAATCCAGCCGAATCCAAGCGAATTTTTTCTAAGTGTTCGATCTTTATTTAATAAAAACAACAAACTAGTGGAGTAATTTCACAAAATATGTATGACTATATAAAAAATGTATGGTGGTTGAATAAAATTTAATTACAATAAAAATATTTTTAGTCTATATTACTTCTTTAGATAGAGCAGCCGTGCATTTTTCAACAATAAACAGGATCAGGAAAGTTCCTGGTAAGTAAAAGTACTTCCATCGAGAACGTTATGTTTACCCCTTAAAGCTTAAAGCAAGTTAGCAACTTCACTGTTATGGATTAAAACTGTTTTTGTGAAACTTTACCCACAAGTTGCTTCTAGTAATAAGAATAATAATAGCCGCTAGACCTAGAAGAAGATATAGACCGAGGATGCGCAGAGTGGGCTACATCGACCCTCAAGGGTACAGTCCAAACTACAAGAGAACCATGTCAGCAAAAAGAAAAAGGAGGTGCACGAGATGAGCAGAGCTTTCAAGCAGAGGCCATAGGATCGAATTCGGGTTCGCACGAAGGTGCGAAGTTTCATTTTCCAAACTGAATACACTGGGAATGGAACCCGGGACCTCCTCATTCAGCGTCTACAATGCAAACCAACAAACATTCCATAGTTTTTAATAACAAAAAAATTAAACGCTTTAAAATTAAACGCCTAAATGGGATCCACTTTCATGGACCGCCATTAAAATCTCTTGCACCATCATCGTCAACTTATGTGCACGCCCCACTGCAGGGCACGGGTCTTTGTTTTTATGATACCAGTTGCAGTGCCGCTTAGAACTTTAAACCTCAAGGATCTGAGGGGCACTGCCATTACGCCCGTCATCCCGAAACGTAAGTTAACAAATCCTATGGGCCTGTAACGTCACCAGCACTTTTGCACTTCAAAAGCGCAGCGCAGTAATTTGAGCATTACTGCTTGGCGATAGAAGCAGGTAAAGTGGCAGTCCGGACGAACTCTTACATAAAGAGCTCTATTGCTACTGACTTCGGTAGTACTTCAGGGAATTCGCTAGTTTGAGATTAGGGGAATTGGTATGGTTGTCAACCAATTGCCTGGTTACATAATTATTGTTGTTTTTGTTTTTTCTCATCTCCTTGACTGTTTTTACTACATTATTATTATGTACTACATTGTATTAAGTTAAATTGCCCAGGTTATTTTTATATTATCTGCCCACTTACCCAGTAAGTCCAGGCGCAAGGCATGCGATATACCCCTGAATTGGGGATAATAGAGTCGCCCAGATGATTTGTCGGATCGATCCCTATTTTAGGAAATTGGATTTGTAGATCGTTGCGATAAGGGGGAGAGGGTCCCGGGAAATAAACGGTAAAAGTTTACTGAAGACCCGACACAGTGTAACTACACAGCCATCAGTAGTTTAAGTTTTGCTTAGAGTTTATAAATAAAAAGGACTTCACATGATGCATTAAAGATGCGATTGTGAACATGTTAGCAATCGCTAATCCTGTCATTCGAATGTCAAATTAGTAACCTACTAAATTTCGTATTCGAATGATTTGGATGATCATTCATTACTTATACATTACTTTAATTTTCTCTCTCTCTCTCTCATCTGAGCGTTGTCCCGGTTGCGTCCTCAGCAGTGTTGCTGCGGAGCCCGGGGTCCGCTTTCCTACTTTTTCTCCTCCACTTTGCACGGTCTTCGGCATCCTTAGTGGTGAGACCATTGGCACGCATATCACCCTTGGCGACGTCAAGCCAGCACTTCTTGGGTCTGCCCCTTCTACCGGGGCTCGGCGGAGGTGGCATAGCCAGACATTTGTTTCCCACGTAGCATGCCGGTTTCCGTAAGATGTGGCCGTACCAACGTAGGCGGCTTTCTTGCAGTTTATCTTGGTTTATTTCTTCATTCATTACTAATTACTAGTACTAATCCGTAGATTCCATAGAGTATTTCTGCTCGTGATCACCTAGCCCTCTCTGACACGTGGTAAATACGTGACGGGTACAGGAATACTTTAGTATGGACATGATGAATGAGGCGTTCCGATGTAATAATCATTCTACTCGTGCACCTGACTAATGGCAGAGGCATTCGGTATTGTTAAGCATTCGACTTGAGGCGAATGATTGTTCTTGGATTCGACTTAGGCGAATGATTTGCCCATTCGAATGATTAGTATTAGTAACGTTCAAAGTCGCGCATCGCTACGACCTACTATGATTTCTATTTCTAATATGTTGATGAAAAGGTCGAAGCCTCAGCAAGGTGCAGTTTTTCAATCTCTGTCGGATATTGTAGGTAGGCATTGTAGTGTAGTTGTGTGTGGATAGTGCTCTGTGTGTAATAATAATATCTGTGTAACGATTTTAGGCATATCGAAGTGACACGAACCATGCCCTCATGCCAAATGTCCCTCTTTTTTCTACGTCTATGTTTACACTATTTTTAATGTGCTACGTTCCATCATGCTTTTTGATTTGGTTTGAAGGTATTTGCTAACAATACGAAAACAGGCTCTCTGTATCCATACTTCTACCGTGGATCCGTGTTATCACTGATTTGCGTATATCGATTTAGGAACGTTTTCTCCGGAGGATTTATTTCGTTTTTCTTCGCAAACGGAAGGTGCGTAGATAGGACACGGATTACGGGACAAGGTTAAAAATACGAACTCTTTTTTTGTGGAGAATAAAAGATTTTAGACTACTTGAGGAAAATATAAAAAAGATAAGGCCATAAGAAATACAAAATATAAAACCTCAACCTACATTGAACTCGCCCAAAATTCGACGATATGATATTTTGGGTATTTTTTTTCGTATTTTTATTATATAGGTATATTTATATCAAATGTTTACTATAAGTGTATACAGCGGTGGTACCATCTTATTATTATTTTTAGGGTGGTTTCATTCCGGGCCTATGCGGCCCCTCACCATTGTGATCACCACTAAGTACAGTTCGGAGCCAAGGTCAAACAGCATTAAAGAACTGAAGGACTTTCCTGACTCCGACAGTTTTTATGTCCTCTTTGTGTGGCCTATGCCTACCCAGTATGGAACTTCGTACGCTCATTAGAGGGCAGCACTGGGTGAGGAGATGCACAGGAGTTTCATCCGCCTCGTAGCAGAATCTACATTCATTGTTTTCTCTCTGCCCAATATATTTGACATGTGCTTGTTCAAGCCACAATGCCCTGTTAAGGCTCTAGTTAGTATTTTGATGCCATTCCTGTCAAGTGACAGAGTTTCCCTACAGTGTTTGGCACTGTAGGCAGCTATCAGGGCTTTTGAATGCTCAAGACCTTCAGTCTGCAGCTACGCGCCTTGGGAGATGTGTGTACTCTCGTTCAGCAGAGGCTATCCCTATAAAGTGCTCAGGACTAATGAAGGCCTCCCTATCCTTTGTTAGTTCATTTGATGCTTCATTACCCTCGACGTCAGAGTGACCTGGAACCCTATTTTGGAATTTTTAATATGAACCACCAACGTGTTCCACGAATGTGTGACAATTGAGAAATTCTACGACTCGCTTGACACATATGCGTAGTCTTGTGGAATTATATTTCAAAATTTATTTTTATACATATAGCCAGAAATTAAGTAAAATGATGAAAATTATTTCTTAAATAGCCACATACTAACATATATCCATATACACATACTTACACACACATACACTCATGTACATAACAATACATATCAAATTAGTTACAATAAGTATAATTACCGTAGTAATCAGAAGGAGCCACTATTCAGCATGACAGAAACTTCGCGCTTAATGCCTGTACAGAGGGGTATTAAATATATTCATGCCCTGGAAACAATAATGATAATTGCAATACATCTTATAAACTGTAGAGCGTTTGCCGACATTGGTACGACAAAATGGTACGAAAAACTTCGTGTCATTCAATAAACTTAAAAATTACATTAAACAAATTTTGTGTACGTGAAATTTTACAACTCTCCTGTTTAACTTTAAACCTCTCGACCTCTCATGAAAAGTTTGAAAAAAATTTTGCAGATATGGCCTTATTATTAGAGGTCATTTAGATAAGTTAAACTTGCACGTACCTACAGATTCTTTTTCACTATTCAAACATTTCTAGCACCAATTCCTGTATACCACCTACCCCTCTAGGTAGTTAAAATTGAAGCTAATTAACTTTTTAACTCTGCGAGGCCTGCGGGGGCAATTAAACAGAAACAGAGTCAAGTTTATGCTTCCCTAAGGATCCGACTATGCGTTTCTCCCTTTTTTAATGCCCAAAAGTTAAGTTTTGTGTGGCATATTTAATTAGAGACACAAAAGCTCTTTAACAGTACCAATTTCAGTTTAAGGTGTTTATGTATTTAACAAAAGTCAAATTACGCGTTGACTTAGAGTTGAAGAGCGTTTGTAATATTAACCAAGGGCCTTTCGTTGTATTTTACGTTGATAGGTAAGGTCTGATGTAAAGCTATACGCAATATGGGAGACTAGGCGTACAGCACACACGACACACACGTCAGCGGCGACAAGCATACAAACGGCATGCAATTTTAGCAGACGCTATGTTGCAGTGCTCTTCGTGGACGTGAAATAATACCAAGTTGATAAGATGTTACTATATTTTCCGTAACTGATCACACGTTCCTCAACAATGTAATACCATCACTTTATGTAAGTAATTTACTCGTCTAGCCTTTCGGACTCTTGCACTCGACGCGACTCGACTGAGCACCGGCCGATTCCGCCACCCCGTCCGTCCACTCAACCCATTGACTTACAAATAAATGGACGACGGGTCTAATACAAAAACCACGAAAAAAATGTCCCAAGTCAACCTATTTAAACGTAGTGACATGTAAAGGAATATGAAAAAGCTAAAACGTTGAGTTTAAATTGTAATGTCATCGCAGTACTGTCTAATTTTGCTTGCTTCGCTGTCAGTCGAACAAACGAAGACTAAAGCGTGAATAACGCTCTGTATACGATTTTAACGCCCTATAAGTTCGGACACTTTTTAGCGCGGACCCGACGTCCATATAATGGTAAGTCAATGACTCAACCCTACTTTTTAGTAGCAGGGTGGGATGTGGCGGAAACGACCGCAGATTGGCTGATGACAAAATTAAGTAAAAATACTCTTTATATTCAAATACCTAACATTATAAGTGTGAATAATTATTTTAACGATCTACAATAAAACATATTTGGTTGTAAACCTTTCCTTCGAATTGATAAACTGATATTGCAATTTAACGTTATGCAATTATGAATAGTGCCATCTGTTTGTCACCAATATTCTATACAATACAATGCCATCTAGTGGTCACATACGATACTATTTATTATGTGCTAGGAATCTGTTAGCAATTCAGCAAACTTGAACTGCTCTTCTTTATTCTTCCTTCGATGTCCTTATTGTAAAATGAAACTTCCTTAATCTGAAGTGGACTGTATATTCATATATGTCGATCTGACTTACAAATACAAGAAACAACTAATCCAGAAAAACTGAATGTGACAAGTGATTGATTCGAATGACAATTATCGCTTATATTTATACCGGTGTCTCCCACACCGTACCGGTCCTATCAATGGGTCGCTACGCCGCTCGGCCAATCAGAGCTCCTGAATTTTTCATTCTCCTCTGAACTCTAGCTCTGACCGGCCAGGCGCGTACGGCCGTCCGTAATAGAATCAGTTATTACATTAATTTACTATGTATAAATACATAGGTATTTCATCAGTCTACAATAAAACTATACTACACTATTTAGCGACTGGAGATGCACTCGCGCCACTCGTTCAACCGCCGAGACCGGTTCCTCCATCGACCTCAGATTCCTCGGTGTGACGCAGTTGAGACTATAATGGTGCGTGTAATACGCACGTGGGACTTGTCAACTTATATCTCAGGGCGACTGGCGTAGTGGCTGTACCCGTCGGATCTTTGCGATATAAAGCTCTGAGTGGCACTGCAACTGTCAAGGACAGGCGTGTAGCTTACCATCAGGTGCACGACTTGTTGGTTTCATAACTTAGTATCATAAAAAAAAGAAAAAGTACCTAAAAAAACTATAGAACATTTATTTCAAATATCATAAGTTTACACAAATTGAAAGATCCTAATATACAGAGTTATTTTTAAAATACTGACAACCTCTCAGGACTAACTAACATCAACAACATCAAACAACAACTTTCAACAACTTTCCATGACTATTGATAATTCATCAGACTTTAGTTACAAAAATAAATAGAGTCAAATAGATCGCTTTAAACGGTAATAACTCTGCGTAGGACGGAGGTGGGAGTCCTCGCAGAGAACGCTTGCACGTTTGAACTTACCTTACTACCAAATACCAGATCTAAAAAGTCAGATAGTATACAAGAAAATCTTAAGTTTATTTTTGGTAAATTTTGCATTGTATATTTTGCAATAATCTCCTGTCCAGTATCCTGTAGATTTTTGTCACGATGTCAAGTATGCAGAAGCTGTATAAATAGTTATTTGTTATGCAAGGCTGCAAAGTTGACGCGAGTGCTTGTATTGAAACCTGAACAAGCGAAGGAAGCTAAGATAGATTCCTGAGCCTAGCGAGGGTTTCAAGACAAGAGACGCAAAACAACTTTGCTGCCGAGCGAAACACACAACTTTTCACCTCACCATCATAGCGAGGGAAATGGTAGATGAAAGAAAAACAGTTGAATTTTTTACTGAAAATAAAAAGTTTATTTTCGGATGCGTTCTGAATTTACACCGCATCAATTTTTATTCCTGCTTGTGCTTTTATTTTGTGTGATTAAGTGATTATTGAAATTATTTTAGTTCTTCGACGAATTAAAATAATTTAATAAACACAATTAGTTATCATTGTCAATTTAATGTCGTCCATAGTAAGAATAAAATATACCAACGGATTTATGTTACATAAATAAGTAATGTACGATAAATCGCTTAATTGAACGTGCCATTTTTTTTTTCATCGAAATAAAAAGTTAGTTGCA
This sequence comes from Hyposmocoma kahamanoa, assembly GCF_003589595.1. Taxonomy (NCBI): domain Eukaryota; kingdom Metazoa; phylum Arthropoda; class Insecta; order Lepidoptera; family Cosmopterigidae; genus Hyposmocoma; species Hyposmocoma kahamanoa. The sequence continues at coordinate 17,260,069 of NW_020653726.1, read as the reverse complement.
CCACAGTCCATCGTCAAGTTCGAATATCAAAACACCTTTTTTAATACAGTTGCTCAAAACGTGGTATTTTTCGCACTACAAATCGTGCGGAAAGTTGGATTTCGCGCACTAGTGCTTTTTACTTTTCCAGTTTTTTTTAATTTACCGTTGTTTTAAGTCTTAAACATAGAACTAAAGAAGTTGTATATTTATTTAATATTTATGTGCTTTGTGACGTACATAAGTCATTCGTCATTAAAACTTATATTTATTTACAAATACTATATAATAAACGTATCGAGTGGAGGTCCACAGTCTCTGCCTACCCCTGAGTGGGTGACAGGCGAGATTTTTGTGTATATATTTATTTGTTCTATGTATTACATATAAATTGTATCTCACTACCGTGCACGGGTTCCTAAAGAAGTTTAAACAAAAGTACCAGGACTTCATAATAAGAAATGTGGTTACAGACCGATATTACAGAAAATAAACAAAAACAGCACGTTAGAACTAGATTTCCATAGACTTTTAACTAATGGTTGCAGTGGTTGTATTTCATTATTTTAATTTACTAGCAGAAAATGAGTTTTGTTTAAATACTGTTTTATTTTACTTTCAATGTAGTTTTTTCGCAAATGTATTAAAAAACGTCGTTTGATACACGTGCGGATTTGTCATTTTCACTTGTCTCGCGTCTTGACCCTCGCCTCTGGCTCGGGCCAAGAAGCGTCGAGACTCGTGAATAATGACTAACTTTCCGCACTTATATCAAAAATAACTATTCCACGGTGCAAAAAACGCTTTTGCGCGCAGATTTGTAATGAGAAAGCCTTTCCGAGCTAGTGAGGTAAAAAGTTTTGTTTTTGTATTTTTTTTTCGATAGTTTAAACCTTGTAAAAGGTAAATTTGGAATATCAATAGAAATCTTATTACAAAAGCGTAATAATTGCCCTTTACTGCCTTTGTAAAGACGAGTGTTGAGAACAGGGAGCTTATTATTATTCCACGTATGTACTATGTTTCATGTAAAATTGCTTTTCCTAGTAACATAAATTGCATTTCCATAAATGTACATAAGAATCTAGTCCAAAGATCATCATCTCCCTTTACTATTAACCATCTGTTTGGATAATCTATGTAGGTACTAAAGGGCACCACCCACCGCACGTGACTTGAACATAAACAGGTCCTTATATACTTTTATCAATAACTCATAAATTATTGCGCTTATAACCGCGTGGTGGAACGAAGGCTTATAACGAAGTTCGATGACGCATAAGGCCCTTTTATAATCGATTTTACTTTAGATTGTTAGTAGTTATTATTTGAAATTTAGAATGTTTTTTTTATTTTAGTTTTTGAATGAGTAATTTTTTTATTTTAAATTTTAGTTTTTAGGTTACTTGCGTACTTATTCCGCTAGCTCAGCGACTGTAAATGTGTCTTGGCCTCCGAAATGAGATGGCGCCACTTTCTTCGGTATTGTGCTATCTCTCGCCAATTGATGGCTTGTAATTCGCGGAGTTCCGCCACCACAACCGCCAAGTGTTCCAGGCAATCCACTGCGATTAGGAGAACAGAGTGAACAGCTATTCCCACTCTGGACTCTGGAAGGGTCCATGCAAACGGACGGCACCGGTGGGCTCGCGGAAGAACGCGGAAGCGTCCCCGCGTTCCCGCCACAACGTACGTGTAAGATCACTCCCGGAGTTTTAGTGGGTAGGCCTCTCTTCTTAGAGAGGAGAATCTCAGTAATGCATTTCGCCGGGTTAAAAAAAAGGCACTACGATGTCGCTTCCGCGATACCTGAGACGATCAACCGATCTTTGCCCAGTAGATTGAGCCTATCGGCTTCTATTTACGTTCCGGAACGTAAAGTGTTTAGGTTTAGGCGACTTTAATATTTTATTTCCATTTTAAATTCAAATTTCAATATTTTATCTATTGCTTTTAAGTAATCTCATCTTAAATTACTTTTTGTACATTCGTGAAATAAATTTATTTTATGGTTATTGTTGTTTTTCTTTCCACAGCCTGTCGCCTGGTTTTACGACATTTACATACCGAAATCGAATAAATGCAGTACGGTGTCAAATCTTTTACCACTAAATTAATATAATTAAAAATAAACAGCTTTTGTCTTAGCATTTCGTAAATTAACACAAATATGTTCCTCCTTACAAAACTTGTTATCAACTGCTACGTTAATTTGCTCGGGAAGTGGATTTTTGTTTTAAGGAAAGTTACGACAAAAAAGGGATTTATTTTTTGCTAATGCCGTTTGAGAATATTATAGGTATCTTAAAACTAACCCAATACAATTACAACGACTTATAGTCCATTTGTTTAGGTACTTAACTAAATGTAAACAATCTTGATACATCTTTTTATTGAAACACATGCTTTACAAATCAATAGGTATAAAAATAGGCACGCAATTTCATATGAAGCTAAGTATTTGTATTTTGTATTTGAAGGTAAGGGAAAATCATTTTATAAATGTATATTTCATTAAATAGACATCTCAAGATAGTTTACTTTTATTTAAGTACCTAAACAGATGGACTATAGAAGTGTTTTTGGGTATTTAACAGTTGTAGGCAACAATAAAAATTACATTGCGCGGTAGTGTCGGCATAACAAATACAAAATGATGCATTAAATATTTATAACACGTAGCTCTTCTATCGCTACCATTTAGAATAACTAAATTAGGCCACTCACCAGTCTCTTGTCTGTCTAGATTACACAATGAGAATAAAGCTACAGTTGTTTTTTTGCTCGGACTCACTAACCAGTCAGGACAATCTTTAACAAACTACATTTATTAGTCTCCTCTTTGTAATATAGTTTTGTTGTTTTTTTTTAAACGTAAATAGTACGTGATGATGCAGCGCCCGGGTGTAATCAACATCCTGGCGCCCACTAGTAGGCGCGTGATTAAAATAGAATACTTATTTATTAGTATTTTCACCTTCTTCTTAATCGCTTCCTCACTGCTGAGGATCGTGACTCCCCTTCATCCTGCCAACCATTAGCCATCCGCTGCTGACAATTATGAAATTTCACAAGAATTATGCATTTTAACTTTGTAGGACATGCTTAAAATTAATTTATTATTTCGATGAGTAAATATTGAAACCGAGAAAATTTTAAATTGATTTATCTAAAAATTTTTAACTTGCAGCTTATGCCTTTTTCCTTCCGAGGGTAATATAGCAGAGTAGAGTTTACTATCACAGACATTGCTATGTTAAAAGAATCCCAATTCTATTTACAAAACAATTGGAGCATTCAGTAGGAAAATTAAAATACGAAAAAACACAGTTTCTGTTCAGAGCAGATAAGGTGTTTCAATAAGGTTTTGCATATTAATTGAATTTTTGTGGGTAACAGAAAGCAAAATAAGGTGAGGTTTTACGATTGAATTCGTTAAAAAAAAATATTTTTTTTTGTTGTTCCACTTTACAACAGCTAATTTATATGAGAATTTTCACCATTGTACAGTCAATGCCCTGAGATTCTTAACCTCCTAACCGACCATTTGGCTCTGAGTAGATAATTGTGAACAAAAGTGTTAAATAAACTTAACGTGTGAGCCAAAAAAAAATTTGCTTATTTATTTATAACCAGGTTACAAAGACTCATAAATAACCACCGAGACTAACAAACATTATAATATAATAAAATACTAACGACTAATTATTTACACGTATTGTCTGCGACGTGTGACGCAACGTGGGTGTTCGGTAGTCGGCCTTGGAAACATCGGTACATGACACTCTTTGGCCAAAGTCCTCCTTCATGAAGGTCGACAGATGTTGAGTTAGTACTCTTACCACAGGGTACTTATATACTTCACGATATATTCCAGGTCTGCGCCTGGAATAATGAAGCCGTGACACATATACACACAGTACCTGCAATGAACATTACGCCAACTTGATTTTTTTGTCATTGTCTGTTTTTAATGTTAGCCTTATTTTATTTACTAATATTATGCTCCCCGAATTTTGTAAAAAAATAAAATAAAATAAAAACAGACATGACCAAAAAACTACGTTGGCGGTTAACTGGAGGTATCGAAATAATAACGTTGCCAGTGTCGGTGGATGCAGTAAATGATTAGGGCCAGTTGGAAGGTGCCACTAAGGTTACGGCTGGTGTACTTCTTTGTCCTTTCCATCTTTTTGAAACCGTTCTCGTCGCACTGACAATACAGCTCCAGAGATGAGTACTCGTTTCTTTTTCTTCCCTTTTGTTGATAGCTGCCTGGGTTGTGGTTGTGGAGCACGGAGTCGGTTACCGCAATCACATTGAGGGGTCAACTTGTTTATGCGTGACGTCTTCGCCGGTGTGAAAAAACGAGGGGCAGGGCTTGGGGAATCGCGATATGACTTTCTTATAGCATCATTGATGAATGACGTTTTAAAAAGCTTTTTAAGCCAATTTGACCTATAATTACGTTACATAAATTTAATACTTACGTTACATACATTTAGAAGCTCCTTGTGAAAGAGTTCGTCCAGGGTAGTACTGCTATCTTACCTATTTCTATCGCTAAGCAGTAATATTAGTATTACTGCGTTCCGGTTTGAAGGGTAAGGGTGCTGGTGAAATTACAGGCACATGGGACTTGTCAACTTATGTCTCAGGATGACGGGCGCAGTGGCAGTGCCCCTCAGATCTTTGCGATTTAAAGCACTGAGTGGCACTGCAACTGTTACGGACAGGCGTGTAGCTTACCATCAGGCGCACGACTTGTTCGTCCCGTCACTTGTTGTTATAAAATAAAATAAAAATAATAAATAAATACATAAATATACAAATTTCAACTATAAAGCGATCTTTTCTTTAAACTTCTTTGTTGAATGCAGAAGAAGGCTCTCAGCATCAGGTCGGTTAGAGAGTCAGTATCTTAGGACATCGAGTGTACAATCATTTTGATGACCTGTCGGTGGCCCAGCAATTTACATTGTGGGCGCTGGATGAGAAGGTTTCGAGTTCGATTTCCAGTAGGAAACTTCCATATTCATCACTCGCATCTTATAAAGAGGGTGTAAATATTTTTCAATTTCGCGAAGGCACGGTAGCCGCACTCATTCTATTTTAAGCTATTTCAAAGTTAAGGTACCTGACTGAGTGAAGGAACAAGCTTTCATGAATTTCTTCAAAGTTAAATTATTTTCAGTCAACTAAGCTATCAAAATTGTCTGAGAGTGTATAACACCCTGACTTCATTATTCCCGGAATCCGATTCTATCTCATAATTTTATCACCCACCCTTATGGTGAACGTTAAAAATATAGTTTAATGCTAGTAGTAAAAACTGGCTGTTGTAAAATCAGTCAGAAAATAGTAATGTTTATCATCTAACTATAGCTTCTAGATTCTTGGCTAGCATCTTATAATAATATTTCTTTATTTTCTTACCACAATACAATACAGTGAACATAATAAAGGTAACCTACTACAGACTAACCTATCACAAACTCGAGCATTACTGCGTTCCGGTTTAGAAGAGTAAGAATGCTGGTGAAAGTACAGGCAGTCACAGACAGACTTGAGCAGACTTGAGTGTGATTTCAAGAACTGGAAATACAACCCTAATGGCAAGGACTTGAGTATGATTTTCAGTGCTCACTGCAATAATCAAGTCCTGACTTGAGTATTGAGTAGAGTTCTGGAATACGACCGTAAGTCTCAGGGTGACAGGCGCAATGGCAGTGGCCCTCCGATCTTTGCGGCTTATAACTCTGAGTGACACTGCAACTGTTATGGATAGGTGTGTCGCTTACTACCAGGTGCACGAGTTGTTCGTCTCGCCATTGGGTATTATAAAAAAAAGTTTATACGAGATTATAAATTTATTGGTCCTGTTCAATTATTGTTTGACCTTTCAACTCGTGTTTTCATTACTTATGAGTTACAACAATATTTGGTTTGGTTCCATGTCAAATGTTTTTATACAATAAATTTCGACCAAAAATAAATAATTTGTTGTTATCTCGAATGAACCTCACCCTGGACCTCGATTCAGAACTCTTCGATATCTTAACCGAATCGTTCGATTGAACATAGCTCTCGAATCGAAGGGCGCTTTCCGAGCTATTCAGAACATTCCGAGTTAAACGTTCTATTCGGATTCGCATACGATATCGTTATCCAACTACGTTTACGGAGTTAGTCGGCGAATATAGATTATAAGAAAAATGAAATCCTTTTATATACATTTTTAAGACTTTAAAGGCCGAAAATATAGGAATTATTAGTCTCGCATTAAAATATATTAATAAAATTGAACAAAATCCATCAATTTTATTTAAAATAATAAAAGATTTCCATATTACATTCTTGCTTTGTAAACAATAGGACGTTCGGTAATTTTCGTTCGATAACTTTGTTCTGAATAACGTTTGTAACCTTCGCCGGTCGAGAAGTACAAGTAATCGTACGGATGTGACGTCATTTCGGTTTCGAATACGACAGTTTTAGGTTCGATTCGGTTATTGTGAATAAAAATGAAAAGAAATCGTACGGTATCTAATCGAATCGGTCGACAACAGAGTTATCGTAAGGTCCCTGAATCGACCTGCACAGTTCCGATATCTGGTGAATAATATACAATGAGGGGTGTAGTCTTAATTGAATATTATACAAAAGTACTAAAAACAGTACAATTTTAAAATAGCATTTCATTCCCCTAGAGAATCGCTTGCAATAAGAAACTTGACGCATGTGTAGCTAAATAAAGAAAGAGATTTAAATAAAATATACCATTTCTTTTATGTCTCAAGTCCTTACGGTTTTGTAGTGTAGAGAATACGCACAGAGTGGTGATAAAATTTATTGTCACCCTAGCGACATCTGGTGCCTACCCTTTAAGGAGAGATGCAAGGCAAAAGCTGAGGATGCTTAAACACTGTACAAAACTACGTTGGCTTTAAAACATCACTTCTGTTGTCTTCGGGTGTCTTTTTTCATGTTATCAAGTGATGGGACGAACAAACCGTGCGCCTGTCTGTAAGCGACACGCCTGTTCATAACAGTTGCAGTGCCGCTCAGAATGCCACCATGGGCACGACTTGTTCCGTCTCTTGGTATAATAAAAAAAAAATTAGCAAATGCTTGTAAACTTAATGCAATTTGACAAACGGTAAATCAAATAATAAATTCAGATTTCCACGATTTATTTTAAAAGTGGATAGGTGTACCAAATAATAAAACTGTGAAATTGAAAATTCCGAATTAGCAACGACCTTATGATTTGTGTTTCGAAATATCTCGAGATATATACACATTTTTACCGATGTCATTGTTGTTTTTTTTAGGCTATGATAAAAACGTAACTCACTTTTCTGGCATTCGGTATTAGTTACAGATTACTTACGGAGTCAAGAGCACGAACTTGTTACTGAAGATTTAATTTTAAAAACTAAGTGTTAAGATTTAGAATTGATGAACCTTTCAAAATGTTAAACTTGATGTGCCTTTGACTATACGTAGCAGATATCAACAATACCACATATTAGAATAAATTATTCATAATACAACCACAGCCGCGCTGCTGGCTAGACGCTTCCGCTTCAGCTCATGCCTTATTGGACAGTAGGGGATGGCGAACACAAACTGTTCTAGGGTACTCAATATTCAGAATAATAAAACATTCACAATCTTTTTACGTGGGTGTAACTTTAAGTTTCCACACTCGCAAAATTCCAATCTCTATTTATTGTACTACTCTAAACGCCATTAAAATATGTTATATAAAAGGTATATTTTAATGGTTTTAGTGACTAAATATTCTCCATGAAGTAAATCATCAAACAGTAGCTAAGATTTGTTTTTAAATAATGCAATCGGGTAAAAATAGGTCATTCTTACCGCCAAGTCAGAAAACACAGTCGCACACAGTACTTTTAAAGAAGTAACTTTTAGATCGTTATCCCGGGGAAATAGACCGGAAATTAAAAACTTTGCAAATTTTTCGTATTTCAAAACATAAACCTTGCTATGCTATGTTCACAATGCCATAAAAATTATAAGCATGACCATGCGCCGCAAGCTGGTGCATAGAGAAATTTATAGAGGCGCACGGGACATATTTTATCGGGACCAATCGATATGTCCCGGCTTTGAGACGCGCTTAATGGTCCTGAATGTCCCGCACTGTCCCCTGGTTAGGGTGACTATAAGTTGGTTAAGTTGGGAAACAGTATGATTTAATTTTTATAATACAACTTTTGTAACAATGAATGGCGCGTTAATAGATATCTATTAACGATGAAGAATAAACACTGTGATGAAACTACATGTCCAAAAGTCTCCAACCCGCATTGAGCCAGCGTGGAGGACTAAAGCCGAAACTCTTTCTTTGGAGAAAACCGGTACCCAGTAATAGGATATATTGCTCGATGATGATTATAGAAACGAATGGGTTTCGTGGTTTGTCAGGTTCTCGTTCAATTATTTAGTTTCTTAATTACACGAGCTCAAAATCTATTAATTTTTTAAAGGATATTGAGGATATTTAGGACATAATTCAAAGTATTGTTTTTTTAGGATTAATTTTATAAGTTGGCTTAAATGCTGGCTGCTTTATTATTTGTACTTAGCTTTAATAAGAAATCAATATGATTTTTTTTATCGGACGGAACGCGTATATTTGTGTTTATTATACTGTCATACAGTCGGCCGTGACCATGGGACCTGTAAAGGCCCGAAACGTTGGTTTGTTTGAAAAAAAAAATATACTCGAATCAGATCCGAAAAAATAGTTTCATTTCATGTGTGTAACAATCGCGAAAACCTAAGAACGCGATAAAAAGATTTAAAAAAAGTAATGGAATGTTGAAAAAAAAGAGCGTTGAAAAAAATGTAATTATTGTTTTAAAATTCACTCAATTAAAATCAGAATCTACTATGAAATATTTTACTGAACATGGCCTTGGGAAATTTATAGAGTTTCTCCTATTAAAGAGTTATATCTATAAATTTATCATGTTATTTGAACATTTTTGAAAATCTAACTGTTATATGCCGCAGCCGAGCGACTTGTTATGGCTAACCTTTTATAATGGTGGAAAAAGTGAACTGTTTCAACATTTTTAATGAACAGGATGTAAATTATATTTATAAAACTAGTTCATTAGCCTAGCCTATTTTACCTAGTTTACATTTTCTCTGTTAAACAAAATGTAATTAACAATAGCAAAGCATAACTATGTAAGAGTGCTGATGGTGTTGGTGGAGTTATGTACTGGAGGATGGAATGTGGTAGTAGCCTCCGCAGCCTCCGCAGCCTCCATTACTTAATGTCATAAAAAAAAAAAAAAAAAAAATACATCTCAGTTAGTAAGTTTAGTAGTTCAAAAGTTGAAAGTCCAGCTTTATAGGTATTTATTCAGGTTTAACTATAATATTATGATTTTTAAAATGTAAATGGGGTAAATATAACTAGCAAATGGTTCAAAAGATAGGATGAGATGTGTTCGCTACCGCGATCGGGCGGGAAGTGACGATGAAACGAAACAAAATCAGAATGTGAGGCAAAAGAAAGGAACAATTAAAAATTTGTATTTAAATACGAGTGTGAGAATAAAATAAGAAATTTAAATAAAAAGGTGGGATGACGATCAAGGAGGTCACACCGTTACAACTGTATAGATTTTATATGACATATTTTCGTGATTATTCGCTGATAACTGATTTATGTACCCACAGTATGATTTCTTTATATTTTCCCTATGTTTCCTACATTCCGAAATATCGGAAAAAAATATAAAAAATCACCAACTCTGTCCTAACTTTTGCTCCCTTTGTGGTAACCCACGACACTAAATTTGACTGCAGTTGGCTAGTTTCCGATACGTATATTCGCCTTTATGTCTTTGAGATAAAGTACATTTTGGGCATGTGAATATGTTGTTTTATTCAAAAGTGATGTCATTAACGTTATCTCTATTGCGTCAGGTCATATTGCATAATCGCTGCAACGAGAATATACTAGGACGTCTAAAATAGAATTGCAGTTAAGTTACTAATTAGGAATTCTTTTTGTTCACTTGTGAGGAAACCATACATTTTATTAAGTTAGATTTTTTTGTATATGTCATTACGTTTGGTTCATCGAGTGTATAACAAGAAATAGAGACGAAATATCATTTAATTTGTTTGAAACTATTCTGCCATATCATTACCGTGACAACTGCGCTCCGATTGGCTAGCTTGAGTTCGAAACAATTGACGGGTGTCGTCAATTGTTTCACTTCAAATCGGCCAGTTAACTTGAGCTTTGCTATAATGGACGAAAATTGCAAAATTACATATTTAATATTTAATTACCGATGAAATGTGATTCCATTTGTTTTGTAATTAGATGTTCTGCTGTTTTTCCCATACCACTGAATAGAACAGCACGGCATTGTTAGATATATTATCTTTATTACAATAAATACAGAATATTTTTTGGAATGTACGGAGACGTACGCACAGGTCAGTAGTTGGCCTGTCTATATTTCAGTGCAAACGGGAGTTGATATTTATAAGAGCTGTATCGCTAATGTGTTACCAGGAATATATGGCCCTTATTTCGTCTCTATTTCTGGTTACATACTCGATGGTTTGGTTAGATTGTATGATGCGCACTTTGCGTAACAAATTCACAATTTGAACGTGTTCTACAGTGTGACTGAGCTTTAAATCGCAAAGATCTGAGGGGCACTGCCACTGCGCCCGACAACCTGAGACATAAGTTGACAAGTGTCATGTGTTTGTAATTTCACCAGACACTTCAAGTGCTTTCATTACTGCTTATCGGCAGAAATAGGTAAGGTGGCAGTATTTTCCCGGACGAACTCTTTCACAAGGAGCGCCCTATTGCTATTCAAATATATAAATACCCCGCTGGTTTAGTCTCGATCGATGTTATTTGCGTTTTTGTTAAAAATACAGACTGATGTTAAAATTGGTAACTACGGCTATATGTATAGAATGTCCCCTAGTGACTTGATTTTATCTAAATATGGATACGACATGTAGAGCGGCAAAATTTCGCTACAGGTCAGTAAAAACGTTTTCAGTAAAAACGTCGTCAAACTTTTTTCAGATAATTAATAAATAGAAACACATATTTAAACAGCAACATGCGCCTGGAAAAGAAATGCATTTTGAATCGCAATACAAAATGCCGCAAACCTGATCGCTGTGTACAATTGTGTATAACAATTTGTACGCTGGACTCGTACAGTCCAGTAAAATAAATGCAGTTACAAAAATAATCTCAGTACAGAGTACTAAAAAAACCGATCTCAAAATTACGTGGAATTACGTCTATTTGTTAAGTTTTATTGAAACATCCCCTAGTTCGCCACTATACAGGACTTGACACTGGAGATAATAAAAATCGGTTCTCACTACTTAAAGTGTATTGAGAGAAAAACGCCTTGAATCGGAGAAATAGCAAAAACAACCATTAAAATAATTGATCCTTAAGTAAAATTTAGGCGCTATTTATAAAAATGAATCTTCATGCATGAACAGCCACCCGTAGAGGTGGATGATTTTCTTCAAAATGAAATGGGACCACTATGGAAGTACCCCCTTTCCAAGAAAAACATAATCATGAAAATCGGTTCACAAATACCGGACTTCTCGCGTAACATGCATACAAAAAAAAAAATAACATAAAGTCGAATTGAGAACCTCCTCCTTTTTTGAAGTCGGTTAAAAATACAATAATTATTAATACAAAGACCGAACACTTAGAAAAAATTCCTTCGATCCGGCCGGATTCGAACCGACGTCTCCTAGCAAACCGTGCCAGACGCGATGCCAACTAGCCACGGAACGAACCAGCGGATCACACGAATTTTCCTATGAGCTTGTTGTTGGATCTTTGTATTTGGTTTTCAACGACTTTTTTACCAATATACAATTATTGAACCTCTTTGTTAATTTCGCAATTATTACACATTGGAAATGGAACTATTTCTTCGGACCTAAAACGCTTATATTGATTTTTTCAAACAAATCAACATTACGCGTCATTTGCAGGTCTCGTGTCAGTTAGCCGTGACCATGGGACTCGTAAAGGACCCGAAACGTTGATTAGTTTGAAAAAAAAAGAAATATAAACCATTGAGAATCGAAAAAAAAAGATTCACTTAAAAGGCCTGTTTCGGGTTTGGAAAAACAAAAATGAAATGAAAATTTCCATAATTTCGTTAGTCGGTTGAACACATCGAGTATTTAACTAGAAATAGAGACGAAATGTCATTTAATTTGTTTAAAAACTATTCTGCCAAATCATTACTGCGACAACTGCGCTCCGATTGGCCAGCTCGAATTTGAAACAATTGTCGGGTGTCGTCAATTGTTTCACTTCAAATCGACCAATTTAACTTGAGCTGTGCTCTAATGGATGAAAATTGCAAAATTACATATTTAATATTTAATTACCGACATATATTAGATGTTTTGCTGTATTTCCTACACCAACGAATGGAACAGCCCCCATTTTTAGACATATTATCTTTATTACAATAAATATAGAATATTTTTGGAATATACGGAGACGTAAACACAGGTCAATTGTTGGCGCTGTACTATTTCAATTACCTAATTTGTGAGTTCAGCGCAAATGAGACTTGATTTTACCTGATGAGTCATCTCTAGCAAGATCGATGGCCTTTATTTCGTCTCTATTTCTGGTTATATACTCGATGGTTGAACATGTTGGGGAATTTTGGAAAATCTAACAGAGAGAAAGCACGGAAAATATTTACCACCTCTATGTATGTAAATGGTTCTTATCATTTCACACTGAATTCCAATGGACGTAGAGCAGACATAAAAGTATGGACAATGAACTTTCAACTTCACACTTATGATTTAAATTGACCTCTATGCTGGTTATTATAAGAAGGGTCAAGGTTTGCAACCAGTGTAGTAGTGATTTTACATCCACATATATTCAGTAGGTACGCATTTGAATCTATAATCGTACAATATGAATACAACCTTCTCTCATGATTGCATTTTGTGTCCGTAAAAGGCAATGTTGATTAGTAAAGCCGCCGAACAATATACTTATATCAATAATATACTTTAAGCTCTATAAAGTAGAGATTAGATACAAAATTGAACATAGTCAAGACTATCTAGACAGGTAAGTACTACATATATCATACAATCAGAACCTTTTCATTTGATACGCATGGGAGTAAAAATGCTGAGTGAGCTGGCTTGTACTTGGATCCTGATTGATTTTGCGTGTTACGGTATTTACATTGTTGCAACAGATTTCATGGTAGTTTTTCTTTTTGACCGTCCTTCCACCCACCCGTTATGTTTTATTCGGAGTTGTTAAGGTACTTTAACGATTTATAAAGAAAGTTAGTTTTAATGATACAATTTCATGTTAAGTGGTGACGGATTAACTAAAAGTAACTGGAGGAAAAGTAGTTTGTCTTCTTCATATTATCAAGTGACGGGGCGAACAAGTCGTGCGCCTGATCGTAAGCTACACGCCTGTCCCCATAAGGCTCAACTCACACTGGCGCAGCGTATAGCATATTCATCTCTATTTTCCCATTATTAAGGTACAAATTTGTGTTTTGCAAATATCGAGTCTCGCGTCGACGCGCGTCGCCAGGCGTTGCAGTTGAAAAACAGGACGCGACGCGACGCTTCGACTCTGCGCCAGTGTGAGTTAAGCCTAAGAGTTGCAGTGCCACTCAGAGCTTTAAATCTCAAAGATCTGAGGGGCACTAGCACTGCGTCCATCACCCTGAGACATAAGTTGACAAGTCCCTGTAATTAATTAATTAGCCTGTTTCACCAGCACCTTACTCTTTAAAACCGGAACGCAGTAATGCTGACATTACTGCTTGGCAGCAGAAATAGGTAAGGTAGCAATACTTCCCTGGACGCACTCTTTCACAAGGAGCTGTGTTGCTACTAAATTATTTATGACGTTCAAGGTTACGATTTACTCTTCGATATAATTATGTACTATGAGAACTCATGTTTGAAGTGAAAAAGTCGTGAAAACCGATTTATAGTACAGTGTATAAGCATTAACAAATTAATTAAATTTTTATTGAATTGATATTCTATTATTTTTTTCTGAATCCGACCGGATCGAAGGAATTTTTTCTGAGTGTTTTTTCTGAGTGTTCGATCTTTGTATTAATAATTATAACAAACTAGTGGAGTAATTTCACAAAAAATAATTGAAAAAATTTAATTAATGAATAGCGACATCTCTCGCCAGGACTGGTAGCTGTAAAGGTACTAACTGGGTGATAAATCTGTCATAGATTTCTCATAGATGGCGCTACGACTAAAAAGTCGTTGAAAGACCAAGTACAAAGACACGACGCAAGCACATAGAAAAATTCGTGAGGTCCGTTGGTTCGTTCCGTGGCTTAGTTGGTATAGCGTCTGGCACGGTATGCAAGAAGACGTCGGTTCGAATCCGACCGGATCGAAGGAATTTTTTCTGAGTGTTCGATCTTAATTAATAATTATAATTAACAAATTAATATAATATTTACGTGAATTTTTCTTAATTCCTAAAGTTTTCTTGTTATAAAACTAAGTAAATATTAATAATCCAATGATACCATAATGGAGTAACTGCCCAGTGCCTATAAATTGTTGACAGACGCCTACAAAGATTAAGCAGCAAAAATACATTGCTTTGATATTTCGCGTAGGCGTTAGTAAAGTATTCAATTGCGGCAAAGTTAGACGACGGTTAATGTTTTTTAGTTGTTTTTTGGTTATTGTTGTGTGAACGACGCAGTGGTGTAGGTATATCAGCACGTATGTAGAGGAGAGAGAACCAGCTCAATGAGGCTTAGCATATCGCATTTTCTAGTACTGCTATTGTCGATTGGATTTAGCTTTAGGTTTGAAACTTCCTCAGGAAAATGGAGAAAGAAAAAGAAACCACATTCTTAAGCAGAGGTTGAAATAGGAACAGTAATTTTACCTCTAAGGAAGTAAGTAAGACATATAACTGCCGTCCACTGATTATAACGCGGCTAATTGACAAACGGTCATATATCCGTTTTAAATAAAAAAAATTACAACACAACTTTCTCTTTTAAAAACAGTTAAAATTAGTCAACGTGTTCGTCTTATCGGAACTTACTCTAACGATGGATAGCTGAAATATCGTTAAACAATTTCAATATTCTTAAACTGTGTTATGGTTTTTAAGATAAGGTAAAATAAATAACTTAAATTTTAAATGAATAATTTATGTAAAAATAGTGAAAAATGGGTTGGTTTGCATTAATAGATAGATAGATAGATAGATAGATAGATAGATAGATAGAATACGTTTATTGACTTACCACAAGCACACACAATAATATGAAGCAACAAATAAATAAAGAAAGAAAGAAGACAAAAAAAAAACTCAAAACAAAATATACAAAATAACAAAAAAGGTATGAAATAAAATAAGAATACACAATAAACGACATATGTATATCTACAATTAATTAAAAAGCAAGTTATGAGTGCTGCAGCAAGCCAAACAGTCCATAGCTCAGTGCAGGTGTTGCCCAAAAGCAACGCACTGATTTTCAGCTATCGCCTAGTGGGTAACGCGAATGTAAAGGAACTGAAGGTTTGTTTTTTTTTAAATTTACGCGATTTAGACCCGAAAACTATATAGTTTCATTTCCAATTATGTATCAATTGAGAAAACCTAAGAAATCTAGATTTCTACTTGTAAACATTCAGGGTATTTGTAGTTATCATCCACTGTATGTGTTTTAATTGAAGATCACGTAAATATGTTCTATCTGTTCAGATCTCTACTAGATGGCTGTTTTTTCTGCCTTATGTGATGATTTTGTGAAGAACTAAAATTTGAGAAGGAGCTTCTTCCCACTATTTGACTTAAAATCCTAACCAAAGCCCTGAAGCGAAGTGCAAACAGTGCTAAAGTGCGTGCGAGTCGAAGTGCGCGCTCAAATCCTGAGAAATCGCAGCGCTTCCGCGTGCCTTTCGACACGTCTTCGGGGTGTGCCACAATTTGAACGAGTAGCGGTGTTCGGTCAAAAGTAAGAGCGGTTACACATGGCGACTTTTGTGAAACGCGCGTTTGTATCGCGACTGCATCGTGTAGCATTTCGATTGTGTCACTGCTTGAAGAGAAGAAAAACTGTTTCACTCGATGAAATGGTTTATGTATTCACAGTTAAATAACGGTTTTACACAAAATATACGATACACATAAGGATTGTCTAAGAAATGTACTAATTTGTTACACGAATTATTTAATATTAAAATATCAAACTTCGCAATACTACAGAGAACCTACTAAATTCTGATTTTCAACTGAGGCCGTATAGTAATTAAATTCACATTTATTCCAAAACTTGAAAATTGCTCACCGGTTTAAAGATAAGCCGCGCTGCCCACTGCCCCTTCAGTCGCCATCGGGCGTTTGTCGATGTCGGATCTGTGTCACATTTTCTTCGACTTCGACTCGAATTTTCCTCATCTCCTAAAATCTAGGCTCGCGTTGAAATGCCTCGCCTTAAGATTACTAGAGCATAGCACAGTGTAAAAAAAAACGACATCAAAAGTTAGTGGAATCTTCTTTCTACCTATTTGCCAGGTTTTATCGAAATACGTTAGCGGAAAGTGTGTGAAATCCAATAAACCGGACTCATCCCTTAATTTTTCACCCTTAGAGGTGGAATATTTTCGTCAAATTTGAGTTGAACCTCTACTGACCTCTCCAACAACAAAAAATCATTGAACTCGGCTCACAAATGTTGGAGTAGTCACGTAACAATAAAGCGGTTCCATTTCCGGCAGAACTAATTTTGAACTAACCGAACCTAATCCTGTCTTTGCGATAAACGTCCAACATATCCTGAAAGAACAACGGTTTGGTTATAATTCGGTTTTCGGTGTAATGAAAATTCCAACAAACGTTATTTCGGAAAAAAAAATCAAGTTTGTGATAGGTTACCCCAGAGCGGACATCAGCGGAAGACCACCGCAGCACTGGATGGACGACATCAGACGACACGGAGGTCGGGACTAGGTCACAAAGAGTGGAAGAAGAGGGAAGAGGCCTACATATCAAGATTGGATAACAAAACGGCCGCCATGATGATGATGAACCTTTGTGTAATAAGGTTACAGATGTGCATATGCAAACTTTTGACAGTGTTGGAAAATGACTATAGCGATAATTTTAAAGTTAGGCTTAAAAATAAGTATATGACAAAAAGAGTAAGGCAGGGTAAACTAGTGCAGTTTAAAGCAAATAATTATTATGGAAAAAGATGTACACGCTATTTAGTTCCAAAAATATATAACGACATTGATTGGCTTAGAAATGATACAAAATTAAGTAAATATGCACTAAAACGTAAGTTGAAGGCGTACCTCTTAAAATAATCTTTACCTTTTATTTAATAAGCTAGTAGTTCAATTAATACTGTATAATGTTAAATATAGTAAAGTAGGTATTATTAAGTAAGAGTGCACATGTCGCCAACAAACTACACAGCAGTTTGGCGACTTTTTGTAATAAGTAATACGTTGTAATTTTGAATAATAAAAAAAAAAACACTTTTGAATAGAGAGGTAATAAGAGGTAAGAAATAATATTTTTATGAATATTATTTCTCAGATAGGTGAAATCAATCAATGTTTTTAAATTATTATGGCGCTATTGCTTGTCATTTGTGCCACAACCACAACCCCGGATAATGCAGATTGATTCGGCTCAACTGTAAGCAGACAAATTCGATTTGTGCCCGAGGCGTCTCGCATCTGACGTGGTGAAAAATATCACACGTCCTCTGGCATTACGTTTAGAACTTAGTAGGCAGTAATTGTTATTGCAAGTATAAAGATGCCAACCCTATCACGCGCCCGCGTTAGGAGTTTCGTAATATAGTTTGTTAATTGAAGTACAACATGATAAATACATCTCTTTAGTCAATATATCCATATTTTCAAATTCAAATCAATAGAATAGAAAGGCTCCAAAAAACGCTCGTTAAATCACTTAATTACCGTCGTAACATAAAGAGTGATTCTTACGAAGCATCCCTAAAAGAATATAATTTATTATCTCTTCAAAATAGACGTAAAATGTTTGACTTAGTTTCGCAATACAAAATTTTGAATAATGAAATTGATTCATCTGCGCTTCTAAGCAGGATACGCTTCATTGCTCGTGTGCGCCTTCCTATGCGGTCTTCTCGCAAACGACCACTATTTGTCCCCCCACCATTTACTAAATTATATACACGCAATTCCTTCATTTACCGTTCCACCAACATGTACAATAATTTTTTTTCTAATATTGATTTCTTTGACACCACTCTTAGTAAATTTAAAAAAAATTGATGTTACAAATTGTAAATGACATTTAATGATTTTGTAATCGCTTATTAAACTCTGTCTTATATATTTAATCAATGATATTATACTTTGTTACTCATGCTCACTTAATTTAGAAAGATTAATTAATGATATTAATGTAAAACTCTAGTAACGCATAAAACACGAATGTTATCATTACAAATAACTCTATAAGATATGTTACAGCCGTTCTTATTATAATCTATTTATAATCGCTGGCACTATAGGTCTATTTTAAGAGGAATATATGTAAATAATTACTATTTCATGTATGACTGTTTGTTGCCACAAATAAATGAAAAAAAAAAAAAAAATATATATATATATACGTCAGCTCGAATTACATTTTTTTCCCGGACTAATACGGTTCGTTTTGCTTGAGTGGAGCGGCCGGGACACTGGCATTACTTCTGAATTTATTTTTTTACAAACAAATTAAATCCATTTAAATAATGTATATCGTATACTATACGACTTACATTTAGTTCAGTTTATATAAAAAATAATTGGTGCATGTAAAGTATCTATTGCGGTTTTCTTGTAAAATATCGAAGTCAGTTTGTGTTTGTTTTTCTATCGTCAAATTTCTCAGGAATCTTTGTACATCCTCAATTTTACTATATATTTTTTATTATTCTATCCGAGAGGATTATACTTAAATATTGAATTTAGAAAATTTAAATGAATTTAGTAACCGCATGTATAATAATTTTTTTTTTTAAAACAGTGATGTTAAACCTTTTTTGGCGCTTACAATATTTTTGCTATCTCTATTTAAATATTTTTAAGGCTTTCAGGCGTTTAAGGTAACACTTGCGATTAAAAATATGCGAACAAAGAATTAGTCGGTGGCGATAACAAGTGGGGTTACTTAAATTATGATTTTTTAATATTGATTCTGTCGGTTACACTAAAATTAATAGAAAAAAAATTGAGCTAACGATAAACTTAGCTTTTGCTATAATTTGTATTGACGTAATTTTGGCGGGAAATGTCAACGCGTCCTTGTCTGTTATAGTTTAAAATATTATTTGCAATAAAAAACGTAGTTTAGGTAAAAATTTACTACAGTTACGATAAGTCGGCGGTCGTTTTTTTTAACACACACACTCATCGCACTAGGGAAACCATGTATCGCCGGTGCCATGGACACACACATTGGCAGACAACCACAAATATTTCTCCCAGCCCGGGAATCGAACCCAGGACTTCTGCGTTCCAGTCCAGCATGGCAACCATTCAGTCACGGAGGCAGTTGCATATCTATGAATATACACGAGATGTCTATGAAAAACTCCGGTTCGGATATTTTTGACTCAAGAATGTTTCGGTACCTCACACGTAAGTTGTTGTAACTTAACTATATGCTTTTTTATGTATATTCTAGGTTCCATATTTGAAAATAAGCACACACTAAGTGATTTCCTGACTTTTAAATATGAAACCTATAATTTGCATAAAAAATGATATAGTTAAGTCAAAAAGCAAAAAATCATTTCATTTTTAATCAATAGTCATTTTAATTGTAAATCGTTCTGTAGTGAACCCACAGACGTATCTACTTAGACGCCGCAAGTACAGCAATTTGTATGAAAACTAAACGTGTCACAATTTTTGTACCCACTATGACGTCTCAAGACCTATTTAGTGATGGAAACCTCCTTCCGCTCGCCTAAATCGATTGATTGAACGGAATACGCGTAAACACGCCTATTTCATTCAATTAATCGATTCTAAATATAATAATTTTTGTTCAAGTATTCTTTGATTACAAGTAGTCGTAATATTAATATTGTAGTAAAATACTAGAATAAGATAGTTAAGTCCTTTATTTTACTTGTTTTTACTTAAAAAAAATTCAGACTTTCATTTTTAATGGGCTTCAAATATTAAAATTATTGTTCTTTCAATAAAATGAGCTTATTATATAACATCTTTTCGTAATAGAAGATCTTGTCGATTAGCTTAAATAATGAAAACGCACTCTAATATGAACTTGCGACTGTTTTAATTAGTTTTACTAGATGGTTTTCTGTTGGTAATTGATCAAATTGATGAA